>NW_025935241.1:27827-178557 GCF_000764305.2 Hyalella azteca | reverse complement strand
GCATTGAGATTTAATTTCTTTTGATAGTATTTTTGAATACTATGCGTCTCTATACATAATTTAAATCACTTTTCCTGTTAAGTTTGTGTACTTACATACATTAAAATACGATTTTTCAAGTGTACGAATATTTATTTCCCCCCACTGTACATACATACACAAACTACACATACGCAGAGATTTATTAAATCCACCGTGACATACGCTGGGCTGTAGCTTCATCTCGTGTAATGATTGACGCAGATAAGGGCGGCTGAGATAAAGATAAGGTGGAGAGGTAAGGAGATATGGTAACAGAATCTGGTGGTGGTTGATGAATGAACGTCAACTAGGCTGTAACAAACAGCAAAACATCATCTGTACGCACCAACACACCACCTACACGCACCAACACACCTACACGCACCAACACACCTGCATGGAGTGTGGGGTGGCAGGTGGCAGTTCTCCCATGACGGCGATGTTGTCAGAAAGTGCAGCTATACGCACATGATTAAAACGCTCGTGGAGTTTTGATACGCATGCCTGCAGCTAAAACACGCTGGTGTACAACAATAATAAGTGTGTGTGTAGATTTGGCACATGTGTGATCAGTTACAACAAGCGCGTTTTGCTACATATCAGTCGAATATTTTATGCACCTTAGTAAGGCACCTAATACGTTTGTAGCTTACCACACAAAGATACGATTACAATCGTGCTTACGACATTAAAAATCGATAGCGAATTACAAGTGAAGATACGATGGAGTTTACGGCATGAAGAAACGATTGAGTATACGACATGAATGTACGAGAAATTGTGTGAATTCAAGATGCAATAGAGTTTACAAAACGGTACACGATGGGGGTTCGAAGATTTAGAGTAAAATGAGTTACAGTTAAATCTAGTTAAAAGCCGGTACAGTTAAATCATTCAAGATATAGAAACTCATGAGTCTTCTTGAGCCACAATCAAAGTGAATGAACAAGCACACGCTCCGTGACCTAACTGCCAGCAAGCCACAGCTCAGCAGCTGTTGGCAGGCGGACACGAGCGTCACACGCGCACACCGCCCGGCGGAGCCGGAGCAACTGACCAGCTGACTGACGTCACCTACTGAAGTGGCACACTAGTTGCCGCCACCGGGCCAGGGTTGCCAAATAGTGGCATGAGAAAATGGCCAAATCTGATCACAGGCCATGCAACACACAACACCATTCAATTTTCATCAGTAAAATATTAATTTGCGGTGCAACATTTCAATTGTTCCGCGTTTTCTTATATATTACAAGATAAAATAATCTTGATGACAACATGGATTTTTGTTTGATGAAGCAATTAAAAAAAAGCCCAAAATAGTCGAATTTGGCCGGAAAAAGGCCCATCTGGCAACCCTGACTGATGTCAGCATCGGTCACCTGACGTGCATGCAAGCAGCGCTTCTCAGGTCAGGCAGTGACCTTCAAACTAGGAATGTCGCAGCCAAGCGTTAAATAATTTACGTGCTTGCTTAGCGTTGTGCTCATGATTCAGCATATATAAAATAGTAGTTATCTGCAGCGTGGCCTGGGTATGCAACCTCCATAAACAAGTAAAAAAATGAATGACACAAATTCACAACACAGTTAGTTTAGTGGCCACTTGTTTACTAGAGCTTCAGCTATTTAGCTATCTCGCACCGAAAGTCAAGGTGAACATCACCAACGAGGGGTAAGGTCTCAATATCGGAAGTTTCTCAAATCAAAAATCATTCATCACCCACAAGGGGTGGAAGGTCTCAGATGTCCAGCCCGCTGAAGTTGGCTCGAAAGAAGCGGCGTTAGCATCTCAGAGACGAAGTGACAAGAAGGGACAGGTGACAAGGAGGGGCAGGTGACAAGGAGGGACAGGTGACAAGGAGGGACAGGTGACAAGGAGGGACAGATGACAAGGAGGGACAGGTGACAAGGAGGGACAGGTGACAAGGAGGGACAGGTGACAAGGAGGGACAGGTGACAAGGAGGGACAGGTGATAGTCCATTCTAGAAAATTTTGACACACTTTGCCCACTCGGTTCACACTCCCCTGTCAACTGAGCCGTCATAGCCTCAATGCGGCAACGGTTTGTCGGCAAACGAAATCTGACATGAAAACATAACCCGGCATGACATCAGCGTCAGCATGACGTCATCACATGAGGGGAGATAGGGGGGGGGCTTAGGCCAATACAGGAGGGATGGGAAGGTAGGGGGAGAGGGCAGGAGGAGAATGAATGGTGGGAGGGGGGCAGGGGGGTGAGAGGGAGGAATTAAATGAAGTTTTACCCTAACAATGATATGAAAATTTACACGGTCGTAAACTGCATACATGAAATCTACACGTGTGCTGACTATACGCATGTTGGCCACGCGCCTGAATCTTTTGCGCATTAGGGTAAGACTGTAAGATTACGAGCAGGAGAGCAGCATCTAAATCTAATCTTAGCTATGATTATGATCTCTCGTTGATTTTCTAAACAAACACATATAGACGCCGGGGGCAGTTCACTACTATCTGTATCGTGAGATATCTCTGTGTCCAGAGAAACCCGAGAAATTAAACAAGTCGGTTCACGAATATTACTCACAAGTTCACGACGAGTCTGCTAGAGGGCTACTACACTCACTGACTGGTCTCTGACTAAAGCCCCGTCAACACGCTCAAACTTATCGTCAGTCTTGCATGTCATGCCAGGTTTGACCGATTTTGACGGAAGACTGAAGAGCGTTCACACGCTCAAACTTTCCTTCAGTTTTTAGTGCGTTCGCGACAATGGTGGAGCTAGTGCTGCTCGCTGCAGTGATCGCAGTTTGTGCCACCAAAATTAGGTTAAAGCGATGCAAACGTACGCGGTGGTCCCGAAAATGGTTTTTAAATACCACAATGAGGGTTGATAGACAGCATCCCTATCTGCACCAGACAGCATTGACGACTTCATTGTTGTACATTCTTTTCGATAAAGAGTTTATTTTCTTCGTTACAGTCTCTGTTTGCTGTATGATCAACTTCTTTGCACTTAGCGATCAATGCCGCATAGGTCAGTGCTCTCTTCAGTCTCTTGTTCTTGTCACTGTAGCTTATTGATTTAATTTATTATAAACATGGGAAACTACGATATAACTCGATAAACTTGCCAAAAAAAAAAAAATCGTGAAACCAGTGTCGGATATCATGGGATATGAAAAACTAGAGCTAGCAAGTAACAATGTCACAGCTCTCATCATCAATATAGACTGAGATAGAGTAAAAGTTTGACCAATTAGTCGGTTGCCCGTCCACACGCTCTAACAGTAACTTATCGTCAGTCTTGCATGAACCCAAAGGTCTCGCCCGTCCGTCTTTTCCAGGTTTGTCAAACCTTAAAAGGCCGGTCCATACGCTCAGTTTTCACAACGATTTGTCTGCGCAGTTTTAAGTCGGAATGAAATCGTTGCAATTTTTAGAGCGTCCACACGGTGCCGACTTATCTGAGTAGTTTGCACAGTTTTGCGCGATCTCGCCATGGAGACTCTCGGACAAATTCACGGCCGGTCTCCCCAAATTCGGTGAGCATGGAATATCTCCCAAAGTAATGAACGTAGCTCGATAAAACTTGGTACCCGTATTCATTAGGACTTAACGGTGATGTTTAGCTCGTGAACATTTTTGGAATTTCACCTTCATTCCTGAGTTATATGACGATACGTGCTGAAATTTGCAGTGAGCATGACATTTCTTCTTAACTACTGTACAGATTTGAACGAAACGTTGAATATAGAAACCTAACCTCCCAACGGCGATGTTTAGCTCGTGAAAATTTTTTAGATTAGATAAAGCCGTATAACTCGCAAACGAAGGCAAAATCGAAAAAAATTGTCACATGCTAAACATCACCGTTAAGTCCTAATGAATACGTGTACCAAGTTTTATCGAGCTACGTTCATTACTTTGGGAGATATTCCATGCCCATCGAATTTGGGGAGACCGGCCGCGAGTCCGGCCGTAAATTTATCCGAAACGTGCCATGGAGAAGGCAGTATTTTCATAAATTTTGGCATTGTGCCTTGTCAAAAAAGAGATTGAATCATTTAGGGATTGCGAGGAATCAAAATACAAGAGAGATGGCTTGTAGATGTCTTCTTTTCCAGGTCCAGATGGAATCGATTTTTTTATTCATTCCCAATTATTTACGGTAAATGCTCAACTTATTTTACAGCTGTTTCTATGTTTGCGCTTTCATCGATTTCTTTGAATTTTTCTACTAAGCCCTCGTATGTCTCCACCTTTTTTGTCCCTGTTACTATAGTCCTTGAATTTTACTTGCCAAATGCAAGAAAAACTTTCGTATAGAAAAGCAATAAATTCCCGAGAACATTACCGAAGGTCCGCCATGGTCGCCAGAATCATTGAAACTGAGCACAAATCGAATCGGAAAACTGTGCTACCGTCCACACGTTCCGACTTGTCTGCGCAGTTCATCGAAATCTATGCTCGGTAGCTCAGATTTCGATGGAACTGCGCAGTTTTCCCGCCGGCTCCAAAACTGCGCAGTTTTCCCGTCCACACGCAACGTTTTATCTGCAACGATTAGAACTGCGCAGACAAATCGTTGTGTGAAACTGAGCGTGTGGACCGGGCTTCAAAGTCCGCCCACCCGTCATGCAAGATGTCAAACTTTGAGCGTCTTGTCGTCAAACCTGGCATGACATGCAAGACTGACAATAAGTTTGAGCGTGTGGACGGGGCTTAACGTTTGGTTGGGTGCTGCAATGCGACTGTCAGCTCTGAGTGCGCAGATGTCAGATTCAATCACTGGCATATGTCTAAAGTCTAAACGGCTGACAGTCGCACTGCAAAAGCTGTCTAAGCTTCAGGTATTGGCATTTGGCATCATAACGATCAGTCGCTACGTTGTGTGGTGATGAATAATTCCTCGATGAATAATTAAGGAGGGTTCATACAGAACAGAGGCACATATGATAGAGAAAAATCTAATAATAGACATTTATTTAATGACTGAGCTGATATTTTGAAATTTATCAAGTTTCCAGGTAAGGTTTATATTAAATATATGAACCAGCATGGTGGCAATCCATAGGTTATTCAAAAGAACCTGTTCTTTTGTCATTTTGAACCGATCAACGCTTTTTTACGGACCGATCGTAAAACACACCTTCTGTGACCTTCACCGGCAAAAGCTTTTGCACTTCTGAAGAAAGTCAGCTGACAGCTACACNCGGACCGGTCGATGCTCTTGCAAACGCATAAGTACTCACAATAATTCCCTGCCACCATATGAACCAGGATTCCTAGAATTCCACTCAAAAATATATGTGGCCGTAGAGCATATTGAATATCCTCCTAATTTCATAATACCTATGTCGTAGAGTTGTGCATCTGCCCTAACGCCAGTAACTGCGATACAAATGCCAGCTTTCGATAGAAACGATCTGTTTAATGAATCAAACACCACAACTTTCTAGTTTCGCAGCACAACTTTCCATAGAGCTTCGTAGCCTAGTTAGTATTTGGTAATCGAACCTAACAAATCGTAATTCTAGCCAAGATTATTCGCGTTTTATTGATGGGCGGTGAGTTAAAAGCAATACGTATCTGTTCACAACTCTCATAGGCGGTAGACGTAGAGAAGATGCTTGGTTTGAAAGGAAATTTTTCAGTTAAATAAGGTATATTGAAGTTCAGCCAAAAAGTTTTCAAGGATTGTTCCACAAACACACATTTATCTGAATGTAGCGCGTTTGCCGCTGAACAGGCAGAAGGATTTGAGTTTACTACTCGAGGGCAAGCGTGCCTGCCTGCCTAGCCAGTAGCTGTGGTAATTCAAAACGCACACCGCGCCGGCGCCACCCTATTATCCTAACCTTAGTTTCTGAGCCACACTACGCAAATGAACTACAGCTACGTCGATTTCGATAGATACCTCTAATTGAAGAGCAGTTACAAAATGACGATTACTTACACGATGTGCTGAATTCAGGAGTATTAAATATTTGAATAGGATAGAAACGGTTCACCATCACTACTTCACTCAGTGCCGCACTAAACACCGTCACGTGTTTGCAGTAACTGCCACTGATGACTGAATTCATTGAAGCAGCGTAGGGATGCCAGCAGACGACAGATCGTTGTGTAAGAACATGGCGCCGACCGAGACAGCGAGACTCGTCACTAAACTTTTATAAATGGACTTTCCTCGCCGGAATTAAAATATAAAAGTTGTCTTGGGAGACTATATACCAGATACAACACTCCAAAATGCTGTAGGTAGCCTAAAAATATTGTTAGAAAAAGCAACGTAACACATTTCTATCAGTTTGTAGTTTGTACCATGGCGGTTGACAACTGATGAAATCAAAACAACATTTGAGAAACGTCGTCTTTTAGCCACAAAACATGAATTTTATATATATGAAATATCATCAGTGTTGTGCTGATATTTTGTTTTTACTCGGGTGGCAAAATGATTTTAACAAAAAATTTGATACATTATGGAAAACTATGCAAGTAAATCATACTGATCTCCGAAGAAAACGTCATTCTCCCTGCGATAGAAAACTTTTCCGTCTCCAACTAACCAAAATCTTGCTCCTGCCACCTTCATGCGAACGCTAGTTTTAAAACCTCCTAATTCAACTCAATAAATTGAGTAAAATTTAAATTGAATAAAAGTTAGATATCTACGGTGATCGTAAGTTTAAGGAGATCGTAAATTCTCCAGTGATTAGCATTTATAGGATGGTCGCAAGTTTTGTATTAAGTTTTAAGTTTGCGACCATCCATTAAGTTTTTAAATATTTATCATTTCAAAACGCTTGTAAGTTTACGAAGGTCGTAAGAATTCATTTGACGGTCTGAGGCAGGTCAAGGAAAAAGGTTGTTGACGATTGCAGTTGCTCGCTGGCATGATGTCGGTGATGCGCTGTTACATTTCGGCTTCGAGCATTTTTGCATGCTATTCTTCTTTATTATAGATTTCTCTCAGAACTGTCAATATCGAAATCAAATTTGTCTTGCAATAAATGATGCTGATTCTATGGTAATTTGCATAAAATATTTTGATTGGTATATATCAATTTTGGATACTTCATTATGATTATGGTGGAACTTGTACCGTCGATCGACTGCAATTAGAGTGTAAATTGAATTCTCATGTGCACAGGGATCATAAATTCCATGTCGAGCATTGATAAATGACATGAATAATATTAATACTGAGCGATATACTAGCGTACTCAGTCTGGGATGATGAGGGCGAGCAACGCTGCACTCACCTCGACATGGGACTGCAGCTGCTGCTGGTCAGGCTGCAGGGACTGCAGGGAGATGATGAGAGTGAGCTTGGAGTCCACCCAGCCGTGCACTTCCCGCTGGACTGAGTTGAACCTTCCCCACAACTGCAACGCAGTCTCGTACCGCAGGATCACCTGGGTAGAGGACGGGAGTGGGGGACGTTTAGTTGTCTGGGACGGTAGTGGTTAGTTTGAAGAGGCGGTCACTTCAAACACTACCAAGTTATTCATCTTTTGGAAAATGTGGTAAAAAATTTCTAAATTTAGAAACGCTAATCAATGACAAAAACTAAAAGTAAAACTAAGCTACGTTTACTAGGTTCACCATACGGTGAATCTCGTGTAAGGATAATCTGACCCCAAAACAACAGGAAGCCTACTAATCAAATAAAAACTTGACGAACAACAGAGAGCCTACTAACCGAAGGGTTACCAACCCAGAAAAAGAGGTACCTACCTAAAGAAAAAAAAAAAGAGCAGGTTGCTGGCTCGTCTCGATTGCCCTCACCTTCACGAGGCGGTCGCACACGCTGTTCCACTTGGTGATTTGAGTCTCCACGCAGTCCGCCTTCTCCACACGCACTGCCTCAGTTCTTAGAGTCGTAAGCAGTTCCTCTTCACGGTCAGCCATGGAACTCTGCAGGCCCTGCAGATCTGCTAGATGTAGCTGCAAGCCTTGCAGGTTGACCGACGGTAAGTTGACGGCACTGTCAACCATGAGTTCGATCTCGTGGAGGTACATGTCTACGGCATCCGAGGAACTTCTGAAGTTGTGCCAGGCATCCAGCCTGCCCCGGAGGTTGGTGCGCGTCTCCTCGATGCTCAAGGAAAGATTCCTGAGCTCTTCCTGGAGGCGAGCGACCTTTTCGTCGAGCTCGATAAGATGACAGGGGTGGTGGGGGTCTCGTCGCACCATCTCGACGCTCTCTTTCACCTGCGAGATGTCAAGACCAGCCTTCTCGAGACCCTGTTTGATTGCCTTGCAGCTGTGCAGCGCAGCTCTTAGCAGCTGCTCACCCTCTTTGTCTGCAGCCTTGCATCTGTTCAGCGTCGTCTCCAAGTGCATCATGGTGAGGGAAATGCGCTCGACACGTCGTACGGCGCGCTGAACCTGATCTAGCACGCACTCCACTGACGTGATGCGTCGCCCAATGTTGCACACCAGCTCCTGGCAGGTGGTCGTCAGCTGGCTTACTTGCTCCTGCATCTGGCCACAGTTCTCCTGCTCCTCACCATCTGCCGCACCATCAGCACCGGCTTCGGTAACTTCACGAAGATGCTCCAAGTTATCCCTGCTGTTGAGGATCTTGACGCGCAGGATTTTGTACTTCTCAGCGATATCTCTGAGTTGCTGGATGGACGTTACCTGAGTGTCCACCTCCCTCAAAGCAACCTCGATGCTGGCTAGAGTGTCTTGTGTTTCCTGCAGCAGTTGTGGCACCGGAACCACCTGGATACGGAGCCGTTGCAGTTCCTTCTCTTTGGTAGATAGCAACTCTTCCAGTAGCTTCCACTCTGCCATGAACTGTGTCAGGTACTCGCGCTGCAGGGCTTCGTCTCGCATCTCGACAAGTCCCATCGACCGCTCGAAGTGACTCGTACACTCTCGCAGCAGCAGACTCTGGCTGTCGAACTGCGCCTTCATGTTCTGGGTAAGTAAAGTGAGTGGTATTACTAAGGGTTAACTAAAAATGATCTGGCTCAGTAATCAAGCATTAGCCTCATCATCACAATGATGATTAGGGTAAGGGACAAGAAAATGCATGATTAATGGTCGATTTGGAACGTCCTTATCACCACAATCAGGCTCAGCGCACGGGCACAAGAGGACGTTTGACAGGGTCAACTAAATTAACCAGAAACCTATACAAAGTAAAGATACAATATCGCACTTACACAGGTGTGGCTGGAATGAAAGTTGGTGGTTACACTCACCCAGATCTGGTTGAAGTGGTCGTTGATGGACGCCTGGGCCTATAGTTTCAAAAAAAGTTAAGAGATCGGAAGTTCATCAGCCAATCATTGACGGCCTTTCAAACAAAATCCACCAACCATAGACAAGAAAATAGAGCGTAAGTACTGACGTTCACTTAGCGAATTTTGAAAGTATGGCACCTGGTGGTACTCATCCAGATCTGGTTAAAGTGGTCGTTGATGGACGCCTGGTAGTGCTAACTCAGATTTGGTTTAAGTGGACGTTGATGGACGCCTGATCGTACTCACCCAGATTTGGTTGAAGTGGTCGTTGATGGACGCCTGGTAGTGCTCCTCCAGATTTGTTTTAAGTGGTCGTTGATGAACGCCTGATAGTGCTCACCCCAGATTTGGTTTAAGTGGTCGAAGATTGACGCCTGGTGGTATTCACCCAGATCTGGTTGAAGTGGTCATTTATGCCTGATCATACTCACCCAGATCTGGTTGAAGTGGTCGTTGATGGACGCCTGGTCGGGTTGGTCGGAAAGGCGCAGGCTGGCGAGGGAGGCGTTGGCCTGCGCGCACCACTCGTGCAGGCTGTCCATCTGGGCACCGTAGGCTGGCCAGTGGACGTGGACTTCCTCCAGCCGCTGCAGCAGCGACGCGACCTACACACACCACAGACACAGTAATGAGTGACTCAGTGAAAGTGGTCTTTCATCAGCAGCGAGCACTGCCTCAGTCACACCTGACACAGCCACCACCGTAACAGTAACCAATGCCTCAATCATCACTATCTCAGTCACACCTGACACAGCCACCACCGTAACAGTAACCAATGCTAAATCATCACTGCCTTAGTCGTCACTGCCTCAGTCGACACACCGATCGCCACTCATTGGAACAGGTTGATGAGTCGCTGCTTCATCTTCTGCACAGTTACCGCTACCAAAGACCCCACTGCATCAGCCACCCCCCAGAGGAGAATATTGACTAATGCTTTATTCACCACTCAGAGGATAAGATAGACCACTGCCTCAGTCACTACTCAATGGAAAAAGGTTTACGAGGCAAAGGTTTCTGCACAGTCACCACTGCCTTAATGACCACTGCCTCAGTCCCCACTGCCTTAATGACAAATGCCTTAGTCCCCACTGCCTTAGCCACCAGTCAGCGTCATCGGTTTACGAGCCACTGCATCACCTGCACAGTCACCACTGACTAGTCATCACTTCCTCAGTCACCCCTCATTGGAAAAAGTAGATGGTAATCACCTTGTGCCTGAGGGCGGTGGTGCGGTCGTGGTGCTGGCGGGCACGGCACTCCAGGGGCGTGGCGACGACTGCTCGGCCGAGCTTGCTGGCGACGTCGACGAGATGGCCGGTGTGCGCCTCGTGCTGTACACTCGCCACGAGCATGTCCTGCGCCACGCGTTATGAAGCGGGGTTACGGGCGTTACGTAGGCTGAGTCACGCGTTATGTCGGCTAAGCCACGCGTAACGTAAGCTGAGTCACGCGTTATGTAGGCTCAGCCTACGAAACGCGGCAGGCTGAGCCACGCGTTGCAACGCGGCAGGCTGAGCCACGCGTTGCAACGCGGCAGGCTGAGCCACGCGCTGCAACGCGGCAGGCTGAGCCGCGCGTTGCAACGCAGCAGGCTGAACCGCGCGTTGCAACGCAGCAGGCTGAGCCACGCGCTGCAACGCAGCAGGCTGAGCCGCGCGTTGCAACGCAGCAGGCTGAACCGCGCGTTGCAACGCAGCAGGCTGAACCGCGCGTTGCAACGCTTAGTAACGCTTCTAAGCCAAGCAGTTACAGGGAGAGTGCAACACTCGATGTTATAACAACGAAGTTACGGCCCCAGTTAAGGAGAAGTGACAACAACGGCAGGGGGATAGGTAGTAAAGAATTTCGTTATTTAATAGCAATTTCCGACGAACTTGGTTGTGGGACAAATTGATGCAGAAAAGCAGAAATTGGCCAATTGTAGGATGGTTTAGGCGTTAGGAGGAAACAAGAACGGAGTTCATCCAAATCGGTTTTCCCCCAATAACCAAATCCTTATTACGTGGCTTTTAACTGATATTGATGAGGAGCACATACAGCCTGGTAGAACTTTCCCTGATTTTTTTTCTTACAGTCGGGTAGAAAACTATCACTGGCTTGGGGTGATAGTCACACATATGATGAAGGAGCAGGTAATTATGAACTAATTATGATTTATCGTTTCAACGATTTCCCCGTTTCTCTATTTCAATAATTGCGTCTAGCTTCCGTAAATACTGCTAAATTAGAACACTGTCAAGTCTCATCACAAATGAACGATTCCATCAAATATTGGTAATTTTTTACCCTTTGCACGCCGGACAAATAAATTGAGCAACAACATAAATCATGCATAAACAAGGTTGGTTTAAAACCGATGTGTACTCAAGGCCATTAAGGGGAATCATCATTAGTTTAAGAAGACGATGTGTGGAAATAGGCTCCAGTTTTTAACCATCCAAGAGAGTGACTTGCACAAGTATATTCTGAGGGACCTCAATCACGTGTCGAAACCAACAGAAATTGAAAAATATCACGAAACAATACTTCACAAGCATTTTCACGTCCACATGAAAAACAAAAATAAGAGTAACAAAGGAGCAATGAAAAGCTGCAAGCATATGTTGCCATCAGCATACGTCATATGAGTGTTACAAGCTTGAATGTTCATCCAAGAATATGCTGCCAGATAAAATGTTTTCCTGAGGAGGGGTGGAACAGCTCAGGTAACACATTCGTTTCCTTAATAAACAGCTGGAGCAGTTAATCGAATTATATTTTTTACAATTAAAAACTTTCAAGTGATGAGCCAATTAACTCTGTCGCCCAGAAGTACGTAAAAGTGCAAGTAGAGATATTTTCAAAGATTTCGACTCAGTTCTTGGGCCATAATATCAAAATGATATACGAGTTCGTTACTTCCTTTGCCAATCACTGACGGGGTTTTAAGCTAAACCCAGGGCTGTATGTGTACGGCCTAAAAAAGACTGCAACATTAATGCAATATTTACGAGTAGTTTCTTCTTATGTAGGCATGAGGAATGTATCGAGGTGTAAGATTGAAATGAGGCAGATAAGCATGGAGATACAAAAGCTGGATTTAGATCATGATAGTTAGTTAGGCATGTGACGGTCAACAACAGTGACCCAAAGTAAGATAGGTTAGAGCTCTCAAGAACATCATGTGCTCAGTGGTTAAGAGTGGAACCTCAGGTTATGATCAAATAGACTAGTCGACATTGACAAATGGGAAATGATGTAGCGATTTCGACAAGGCCTCTGGCACTAAGAAATAATTGAAGAACTCTCAGCCAAATACCAGTTAAATCTTAAACGTGGACCCCAAATTTACGGTTATAATTTTTGCACGACTATCAACGTAATATTCTAGACAATGTGATCATAGTCAACACAATTGCGTTTAATCGAGTGTTAAAACGATGAGAACGATTGGCTACATTGATAATAGCTAATATGACAGATTAGGACTAAAACTAGGAACTATAAAACTCGGTAGAAAGCAAACGACAGACAGAGCGTCTGGAGCAAAAAGCTTTACGAACCTGAAGTTCCTGTGGGCAGAGGAAACAATACTAAACACGTCGGAGAAGGGATATGGAGTTCCTGAAGTAAGGCTGGGGATACAACAAATCCCAACAACTTGTTCGTAAAATTTTAAGTGCATCTGATCAAGTCTGTCGTTGCTCACGACTCTTGGGAAGATGGCTAATAGTCAGCTATTTGTGTTTTTTTTTGTGTTCCCCAACCTTAACCTCAAACTTCATAACATTTCAAAAAAGACATTCTACGTACTACAGAAGTAATCTTATAATAAATATAGACTTTCTTCCGAAAAATAGGTAATAGCAATGATAGTAGCGAAAAAAATTTAAAAGGCCAAAACTTTCTCCAATTTACCAGGAAAGATACACAACATCAAAAAAACGTGTGAAGCCAACATTGACTAATATGTCTCACGTCCACGAAAAGCTACGCAAAAGGGAAATAAAAAACTTGTTGAAACAGTACGCTACTAAAATTGCAGGTCAAGTAGCAAAATTAAAAAAGTTGTCACTTCGATTAAGTTTACGTTTATAATTATATTTTACTCCAACTGCCTAGTCAGTTATTTACGTATGTTGATATCACCAGAACGCGCATTTCAGAAATACCCAGCCACTCACTAATTGCTTTCAAAGAAAGTAGAAGATTTTTCTTACCTTGCAGAGCTCAGTGTTCTCCTGGTAGTTGGAAGAGGACATCTTGTGGAGATCTTCCACCTCGGGAACCACTTTCTCCAGCCATTTCTCCTCCTGCTCGAGCTGCTCCAGTATACGGATCCAGTCTGATTTGAGGACAGTGAGCTGATGCTGACGCCTACAGGCCTTGTCCAGCAATGCCGAGGCTTGCATGTATGAGGTTGAGTACAACTGGTGGTAGTGTACGCGTTTCTGAGGCACTAGAGCGCTGTCGAGAGACTCCAAGACTTTCTGACACTGCCTCAACGACGTGAACAACCTACGGTGCTTTTGTATTGTGTCATCTAGCTGAGCAATATCTTTAACTGATAACCTGACGTTGAGGGCACTCTCTGCCGCACGGATCAGTTCCGTGAGTTCTTCCAGAGTTTCTTCATATTCGGTAGTTGAAGTGGTCATCAGGAGTAAACGTTCAAGCTCCTTATCCGCGGATACATTGATGGTACGCAGTTCAGCCTGCACACCTGCGAGTTCGTCCTCAAGTTCTTTCCCAGGAACCGTTTCCCCAGACGCTAGTATTAATTCATGTACGGAATCTTTGGCTTCGTCGTTGTCTCCGATTAGATTTCCAAGACGTTCGATCTTAGCTTCCGAAGTCAAGGGCTCTTCTTGAATCGCAACAAGTTGAGATTTGATTCGCTTGGCGTTCTTCTTGGCTGATCCAACAACATTGCGGTATCTCTTGAGATTTTCGTCTGACTCGCGTGCAGCCACTTCCTCCTTTTGCCTCGACTCCTCGACATCGGCAATCAGAGATTTCAGTGAATTCACAGCCTCAACGACAGAAGCAGCTGTTTCTGGATCAAACAACTCACGGACAGCATAAATAGTTTTTTGAAGGATGGTGAGTTTTTCATCAACGATTACCAGTTCTCTCTGTAGGTGCTCATGCTTGGCATTTCGCTCGTGCAGTGTTTCGATCTTCCGAATCAGCAGAATTTCATACTCGATTACTTCAATCCACACTGAGATGATGTGCAGAACGTTAGTGATAATTTTCCGAGCTGTCACCGGATCGTTATCATTGACGGCTTGTTGCAATGACTGCGTATGAAAGTCGACTTCGTCTTGTGGCTTGTCCAAGGTTGAACGCTTCGTGGGAACAAGAGCCATATTTGGATATCTAGTCTTGTTCCGCGAAGTATGAATTATGTTCCTTATAATCTCCCACTCGCAGATAATTTGGGAAGATTGATCCGGTGCATTTAATTTGCTTACAGTCTCAGTGATCTGAGAAGGATCCTCCAAAATGCCATCTCGGAGATTTTCACATGAATTATCTTCAAAAACTTCTGGAGTAGTTTCAACCGACGCCTCTTCTACAACTTGATCGAGAGGAGATTCAACAAAGACCCCCTCTAAAACTTCTTCGTTAGAAGTTACAACCGAGGACTCCCCTAAAACTTCTTCAGGAGTTCCAACAGGAGCCACTTCTAACACTATTTCCTTAGGAGTTTCAACATAAATCTCTACAACTTCTTCGGAAGTTGTTTCAATAGAAGCCTGCTCTAAAGCTTCTTCGGGTGGAGTTTCAAATGAAGTCTCTTCTAAAACTTTTTTGCTGAGCACTTCAACAGAACTCTCTTCTACAATTTCTTCGGGAGGTGTTTCAACAGGAGCTTTCTTTGAAACTTCATCGGTCGCAGTTGCGATAGGAGTGTCTTCTAAAACTTTTCCCGAAGATATTTCGACAGAAGGCTCCTCCAAAATTACTTTAAGAAGAGTGTCATCAGAAGCCACCTCTAAAACGTTTTCGCTTGAATTTTCATCAGAACTTTCTTCTACAACTTCTTCGAGAGGCGTTTCAACAGGAGCCGTCTTTGAAACTTCATCGGTCGTAGTTTCGATAGGAGCGTCTTCATAAACTACTCCCGTATGTGCTTCAACAGAAGCCTCCTCAAGCACATCTTCGTGAGAAGTTTCATAAGTAGGCTGAGAAGTAGTGTGATCTCGAAATTCAACAGGTGGAGACGTTCTGTCGCACTTGATATCAGTGTTCTCATCATCAGCAAGACAATCTAGAGTTTCCTCTATCTCACGAGGCACGCCATCGACATATATTATTTTCCTGATTATTTTCCGAGTAATGGTTCTAGTTACGACCCTGCCTTCGTCGACAGATTCATCTTGTCGAATGATGACTTCAGCTTCTTCAGGGACCTCTTCTTCCACTTCAACTTGCTTACCATTGATGTGAACAATTTTGATTATATACCTTTTGATGATTGTTACATTTCTCTCTTCAATTACTTCTGAGCCATCACCGGGCAAGGGAAATTCGACTGGAGTCATAGTTTCATCAGGTAACGAAGCAACTATTGATGGAAGAATGGCATCAGCCTGCACCGCTGTTACTTGCTCCAAACCAATAGTAGATGCTTCTTCAATCACACCCGGGGTACCTACGGTGGAATCTTGGCCCAGATAAACAATGGAACGGAACGAGTCACCAGTAACAGTTGGCTCAATGGGAGAAGGTACGTCACTGGTAGAAATCGAAAATTCAGATACCATCGCTGAACTTTCATCGGAAACAGCTGGCTCTATGTCACTCAGCATATCTCCATCATGAGGTAGTGATGCAGGGACAGCCGGAAATTCTTCAACATGAATAGAAGATTGAACTGAATCCGGTATGTGCACTTCAGGTAACGCAGGTTTATCACTTGATATTCGAACAGATGCTGCAGCGATTTGATCGTCACGATGTACGTCGTCCGATGCACCCATTAACTCCCTGTCCATGGGTGTAGGTATCGGTTCTCTTTCTACAAGGCTTTCAGTCTCTAGGGTCTCGCTGTCAACACATTTCAAAATTTTGTCAGAAAGATCCGTTTCAGGAGAAACAGTCTTTTTATTCTTCCTATTCCTCTTTTTCTTACGCGAAACAATGGAACCTCCCTCCAATTCCGGCGATTCGGGCAATACCGGATCAACTGCCTTGGCCTTAGTGTCGGCAATACTCTCGGTATGAGGCTTTTGATGATGTGTGGGTAACACTGTCACTTTCTCTGTGATTGGGGGTTCTTCGCTCTCTGCCTCCGTCATTTTTTCCGATTGAACCGTCTCGTCAAGGCTTAAAATTGAAGGTTCATTTGAGGTTTCAGGCTTTGATGCCTGTGTTGAGGAAAGGTCTGCATCTTCAAGGAGCGTCTCATTGACAGGCTTCTCCTTTTCACAAAGATCTGCTGATTTATATGATTTTTCGTCACCAAGAGATTCTATTTTTTCATATTCAAAAGGATCCTTGACGGTTTCGGATGGGGACGCTAAATTAGTTACTTTAGAAGTAGATATGATTTTCTCCGGTAATTCACTCGGCTGAGGTCTGGATATGCCCACTTTCGAAATCTTTTGAACATCAGGATTAGAAATTTCCCCACAAATACCACGATCGATGATTTGCTCACCCCTTTCTTTGGGGATGCCAATCTGTACTTCATCAGAATCACCACTCTTCTTGTTCTTCTTCCTCTTCTTTTTCTTCTTGGTTGATTTTTCGTCATTTTCAGGCGAGCTTTCTTTGCAAGTAACTTTTGACATTTCGTCGAATTCTGTCAAACTTCGTCGAATTTTGTTCTCATCATCGATGATGCTAGGCTCTAGACTTTCATTCTCTCGAGCGCCCTCAGATGTTTCATTTGAATTCGGTGAACAGACCGTGCCGTCGCGAGTAGAATCAATAGACTGAATTTCCATAAGAGTTTCTTCGTCAATAATTTTTAAGTCATTCGGGTCGCCTGAAGCTAATTTTGTTTCCGGCTCCATGGAAGTATGCAGCGTTTGATCATCATAAACTCTAGATGCCTGAGTCGGAAGTGAAATTTCTCTTGCAGAACACGAGTCACCCGATGGATCAGATTGCCCTTGATTATACTCTTCGGGCTCGTTAATTTGCTCGGTAGGTGTGGTTCCCTTGCGTTTATTGGGTTTATTTTTCAATTCTTTTTCGTTCTTTGTAGGCGCTCTAACGACGGGTGTTTCAACTTCAACAATCGAGCTACCACGTTGAGGTTCGATTTCAGTAATTTCATGGTGCGGAACATCTTCCGATTCTTCGCCGTAAACTGCACCGGTCTTCATTTCCGCAGGATCTTCCAACCTGGAAGCAGTAGATTTGTTTTTCTTCTTCCTTTTCCTCTTCGTTTTCGTGGGGTCTTCAGGTTCAGTCGAGTCAATAGATTGAGGTATTTGTTCAGACCGAATTTCCGGTAATTTATTTTCCATGAGCTTGTCTTGATCATCGACAGTATTGACTTTCCTCAGAACATCAATACTTCCAACTATGGCCCGCCCAGCTCCGGCAACTAAACCCACTGCTGATGGAATACTTTGGAGGGCAGTCCCTAAAGCTGACGCTGATCCTACCAGAGGTCTTTGCGCAGCCAGGACACCATCAATTACATCAATAGTAAGCTGGACTGAAGGTGCCAGAGTAGAAGTGGGTAGATTTAACGCAGGTACAGATGCAACGTTTGGAGCTGCCTCCAATTTTTTCGTTGTTTCTGGTGAAGCTGGTGAGGAAATGTTATGGAGCAGGGTTTTGGCATTTTCAGGGTCTTCCGTTTCCTCAGACGTTTTAGGTTCTTTCTCAGTATCATTCGATTTAATATCTCCTGAAATGAAAGATTCGATGTGAACCTCAGTTGTTGTTGCTGCAGGTTTTTCCTCGATTTCAGACAGTTTAATATCCATTGTTTGGGAATCAGTGGTCTCTTCAGCATCTTCAGAAATTTCAACTGGTTTGCCGTCATTATTTATGATCGTTCTGACGACTCGCTCGCGCATGTTTTGAAATTCGGTCGTTTTTTTAGTCAGCTCTTCGATTTTGGACGGTTGAATCTCTTCCTTTAGGTGATCAGTGGGTACTCCCGATTTTTCAACTTCCTCAGTTGTTTCGACAGGTATCCTGTCTCTTTGTACGATATTCTTTGAAATTTGATTGCGATTGGTGCAACCATCAGTTGTACTCTCAGGTTCTCTCTCTATTTCCGATGACTGAATCTCACCTAAAAAGTAAATCGTAGACACTTCAGGTTCTTCAACTTCCTCAGTTGTTTCAACAGGCTTTCCATCTATATATACTATCTGTTTGATTAACTGCCTGTGCACGGTCTGAACTTCAGTAGCAATTTTCGACTCTTCCTTATTTTCAGTCGGATGGCTCTCAACTGGATGTTGGACAGTGCTCACTTCAGGTTCTTCAACTTCCTCGGTGGTTTCAATCGGTTTGCCATCTATGTATACGATCTTTCTGATAATTCGCCGGCGGATCGTTCGCACCTCAGTCGTAATTTCGGGTTCCCCCTCAATTTCATTACTTTGAATTTCTCCTGGGAGGTAATCGGTTGTCCCATCAGGTTCTTCAACATCCTCAGTGGTTTCAACTGGTTTGTCGTCGTCGTATTCCATTTTTCTGACGATTCGTCTGCGAATGGTTCCAACCTCAGTCGTAAATTCAGGTTCCTCCACAATTTCCGTAGATTGAATTTCCCCTGGAAGATAATCAGTGCTCACATCAGGTTCTTCAACTTCCTCGATGGTTTCAACAGGCTTCCCATCAATAAGTACTATATTTTTAATTATCTGCTTGCGAATGGTTCGAACTTCAGTGGTATTTTCAGGTTCTTCCACACTTTCATTCGAATGGCTCTCACTTAGATGTTGGACAGTACTCACTTCAGGCTCTCTAACTTCCTCGCTGGTTTCAACTGGTTTGCCGTCGATGTACACGATTTTCTTGATGATTCGATTGCGGATTGTTCGAACGTCAGTCGAAATCTCAGGCTCCTCTTCGATTTCATCAGATTGAATATCACCTGGTAGGTAATCAGTGCTCATAATAGGTTCTTCAACTTCTTCGGTGGTTTCAACTGGTTTGCCGTCTATGTATATGATCTTCCTGACAATTCGCCGGCGGATCGTTCTAACCTCAGTCGTTATATTAGATCCTCTCTCAATTTCAGTACGTTGAAGCTCTCCTGGATAGTAATCAGCTGTCTCTTCAGGTTCTTCAACTTCCTCAGTGGTTTCAACTGGCTTGCCGTCGACGTAAATGATGTTTTTTATGATTCGTCTGCGAATGGTTCGAATCTCAATCGTGGTCTCAGGTTCTGCTTCAATTTCATCTGATTGAATCTCACCTGGTATGTTATGAGCGATCATTTCCGGTTCTTCAACTTCCTCACTAGTTTCAACTGGTAGGCCGTCTTTGTATGCATTTTTTTTGACAATTCGCCTTCGAATGGTTTGAATTTCAGTCGTACTTTCAGGTTCTCCTTCTCCCTCAGTTGACTGAATGTCACTTGCAAGGTTAACAGTGGTCAGTTCAGGTTCTTTAACCTCATCTGTAGTTACAACCGGTCTCCCGTCTATATATACGATCTTCTTGATAATATTTTGCTGAATTATTTCCACATCAGTCGTAATCGTTGGTTCCTCTTCTACTTCAATCGATATCAACTCTCCGGCAAGGAATTCAGATGCTAATTCAGGTTCTCTTACTTCACCTCTAGAAGATATCGTGGCTGCATTATCAGAATAAGATTCACCAGTTTTTCCACATGTGGCCGGAGCATCATTGATTTGGTTTTCCTCACATTTAATTGATACTTCTTCTGTCAGAATCAAGTCTCCAACACCGTTGTTTACTACTTCATTGGATTTTGAATCTGAATTATTCATTTTTCGGTCAACAGTCGTTTCCACAGCATCCTCTGGCACCTGCAATTCAAGTGAAGAAACGGCATCGTACTTCGTTTCAAATTCTAACGGCAGAGCAAATTTGGGTTCAAGCTCAATATGAGATGCACTATTAAATTTGGGAACAGGTGCGCTTTCAACTTCGTTAACGATTACTCCAGGTAGTGGTGCAAAATCGCAAGCATAATGTTTAAAGGTGAATGCGTCGATCTGAACTGAACTCGGCAACGATATCGATTCCCCCATGGGTGTGGGGAATTGTCGCGTAATGAAGTCATCAAAAATTCGATTTCCTTCTGTCTCTTTAAGACTAGTAATTGTTTTAATTTCAAACTTACAACTTTCTGGCTGAGGAATCGGGTCGTTAACGTTCGTGAAAGAGGTATGGTAGACAGGTGCATCGAACGGACCTGCTCCCGAGAAATCGTTTTCACGCATTTCTTGAATCTTAGAATCGAAAGTGGGTTGCGGAAAACTCCGATTACTCGAAGTTACAATTTCAATTTCAGAGCAGATATCTTTCGAAATAGGTAATTCTGACGGAGTGGGATAAGGAGCAGTGCTGTCTACATCAGCAACGTGATGAAGAGGTGCTTTAGAGAACTCATCAACATCAGTTGATGTTGGAAGAATAACAGAAGAATCAAGGTCTTCGGAAATTAAATCAGGCCATGGAGAGGAAACAGATTCAGAAATTAAAACAGACGATGGCACTTTGAAGGGTAAATCAGGACGAGTTTCAGAACTGAAAGCAGGAAGTACATCAGGGGTTACAGCGTTGCTCGAAGAGACAATACTAGATTCAAGTTTGGAGTCACCCAAGCCCTCGGTGCTGGAAAGCTTCGGATTCTTGCATGTTAAACTTTCTGAAGCAACTGAAAGCATTTCGAAGCTAACGGCATCATAAGTTACTTCCTTTTCTGCACTAGAAATGCTCTCATTCATGGGGCGAATGCTCGAAGGCACGTAGGTAGGTTCGTCAGTGAATACGGTCGGAACAGAAACAGCACCAGAGTTTGGTTCAGAAATAAACACCGGTTCAAGAGCAGGATCTAGTTCTGTGGGATCTAGCACTTCCGCAACTGTTGATGATGACGGATCATCTCCCGAAATTTCGTGAGTTAGATCACTCGGGTCATCACTGTTTCTAGGCATTGTGGCAAAGTCTACAATAAGTCCTCTGTCACTTTCAGCGATGGGCTGTTTATCAGCACTTTTGTGTTCCAGTGATATGGCATCTTGAGGGGTTGATATTTCTAAGTCAACCGGCTGCAAAAATTCTTCTGTAAAATGTATTGCCTCCGGAGTGTCTTCGGCATCTGTGACACTTGTTAGCTTCACAGTCTCCAGAGAAGACGGCGAAGTTAATTCTTCGAAGCTAGCGCATTCTGTTGAGGTATCATCTTGACCAACGAAGTTAGAATCAAATGAAGAAACTTCGGGTAGAGTCGATGCTGTTGGGCTCATAACTGTTACGTCTTCTGTTATGACCTGAGCAACATCTCTGATGAATTCTAGAGGAGGAGGAAAATCTTCAGGAGGAGAGTCACTTTTTGAAACGAAAACTGGTGTAGGGGCAGCGATGGGATTTTCATTTATAAACATAGGTTTTTCTTCACTAGCGATTGCGGGATAGAAAATACAGTGGTAATTAGGTTCTAAAATTATATCTTGATCTCCAGGTAGGACGGTGCTATCAAACTTAATTCTTGGTTCTTCCACTAAGACTGACGTCGGTTCTTCGAAAAATAATTTCTCACCAAACGCGTGTTTAGGGGCGGTAATTTCAAACTCGGATGGTATAACGCGCTCCTCGACTTTAACCTCTACATTTTCGCACAGAGGCAGTGCTAACAATACAGAGTGATCTTCAGCATGAGAGACCACATCGGGTTGCTCACTGAAGTTAATCCTAGGGAAATTTTCTCGGCTCAGTGCAGAGCTAAGGGGCAGGGGTAGTATATCTTTTGTATAAGGCGCATCTGTAGGGCAAGGGAAGGCAGTATCTGTTTTTGATCGTGAGGCAGCTCCTTCATTTTCTATCGATTCATCTCCTGCTTGTGGATCTTCGCCAAATTCAACCGGTACAGCAATAGGTTCGGTTGATACCTTATCTTCAACACCGAAGACTGGTTTAGGTGCTGGTTGAACATTAGCATGAATGGCGGTTAATAATTCAGGTGGAGCTGCGGTTTGATAGGTAACAGTGTTGAAGGCATCACTGGTTTCCTCATTCTCGAAAAGATTTGATGTAGCCACAAGCGAAGCCATAGGTACTGAGAAATCTTCTGAAGGATAAAATTCTGCAGGATCCATATTTTCCGGATTGTTGTCAGATTCTGGAAACGATGTTGTGACATCTTCCGTAACTGTTGATGATGACGCACCCTCTATAGGAATTTCGTGCGTTAGGCCACTCGGGTCATCACGGTCTATAGAGATTGTGGTCGAGTCGGTCATGAGTTCTCTGTCATGTTCAGTGAAGGGCTGTTTATCTGCAATGTTTTGTTCCAGTGACACTGCATCATGAGGGGTTGATATTTCAAAGTCAACCGGCTGCATAAATTCTTCCGTGAAATTTGTTGCCCCCGGAGTGTGTTTGGTAGCTATGGAACTTGTTGGCTTTACGAGCTCCTGAGAAGACAGTGAAGTCAATTCTTCGAAGCTAGTGCATTCTGTCGAGGGAACATTCGCGACAACGAAGCTAGAATCAAATAAAGATACATCAGGTTGAGTCGATACCGTTGGGCTCATAACAGTTTTATCTTCTGTTATGCCCTGAGTGACATCTCTAATAAATTCTAGAGGAGGAGGAAAATCTTTTGGTGGAGAGTCATTTTTTAGAACGAAAACTGGTGGTGGTGCAGCGCTGGGATTTTCATCTATAAACGTCGGTTTTTCGTCACTGACGATAGCAGGATAGAAAATCGAGTCGTATTTAGGTTCTGAAATTGTATCTTGATCTCTAGGTAGGACTGTACTATCAAACTTAATTCTTGGTTCTTCTAATAAGACTGACGTCGTTTCATCGAAGAAGAGTTCCTCACCAAAAGCGGGTTTAGGGGCGGAAACTTCAAACTTGGATGGTATAACGTGCTCCTCGACTGTAACTTCTACCTTTTCGTACCGAGGTAGCGCGAATACAGAGTTCGTTTCAAGAAGAGAGACCATATCGGGCTGCTCGCTAAAGTTAATCTTAGGGAAATTTTCTTGGCTAAAAGCAGAGCTGAGGGGCACGGGTAGTATATCTTCTGTATTAGGAGCTCCTGCAGGGCAAGGGAAGGCTGCATCTGCCTTTGATCGTGAGGCAGCTAGTTCATTTTCCATCGACGAGTCATCTCCTGCTTGTGGATCTTTGACAAATTCAACCGGTTCAGCAATAGGTTCGGTTGACACCTTATCTTCAACACCGAAGACTGGTTTAGGTGCTGGCTGGACATTATCATCAATGGCGGTTACTAATTCCGGTTGTGCTTCAGATTGATAGGTAACGGTGTTGAAAGCATCGAAGGTTTGGTCATTCTCAGAAGGATCTGATCTAGCCTCCAGCGATGCAATAGGTACTGGGAAGTCTTGTTGAATTTGGCGCTTAAGCTTTCCCTCGAAGCCATCATATCTAGGAGTAAAATGCGTTAACTCAACAGGCTTAACGCATTCCGAGTTATTTTCAATTTCCAGATGAATTTCTCCATCATTGGGAAACTCGGGAACTTTTTGCCGATCGTTGGTAATATCGTAGAAATTTTCAGATGATGAGATTATTTCTTCTGCAACTGAAATCATTTCTTTACTATCAGGAAATTGCGAAGTCAGTGGGAATGAGATGCTCGAGGGTTCACTCGTGCAGTCTTCTCTTAATGAACTATCTGATTCAAGAGGGCATTTATAACTCTCATCACATGAAACAGTAGGAAGAGCAGCAGGGGTTATGGGAGCATCATTCTTTGTGGCAGGCAAAGAAGCTGTGGCGTGGAATTCAGGATGCGAGTCTGAACTGAAATCATGAGTAGGCTTTGGGTGAAAAGTTTGACGTAAAACTGAAGTTTCAAAATCGGTTTGAGTATTATCAAGATTGGCACAGGGTAAATTATGGACAGGCGGGAAAGGTTGGTGCAACAATATGACGCTTTTAGGCGTCGCTTCTTCAGATGATAGATCTACACAGTCGCTTGAAAGAGAGGCCCGGTGAGGTTGAATAGCAAATTCTTCTTGAGACGCAAAAACTGGTAACGGAGCAGGTATGGGATCTTCCTCAATTGGTGACAAGGCGTCAGGAATGACGATATCTGGATAAACATCTGCGCGCTCTTTTGCATTTGCATCTGGAGCATCATTAGGACCACTAGGTAAGTCAGCCTCAATGAATTTCACTTTCCCTTCTTCCACCAAGAGCCTCGTAGGCTCCTTGGAAAAAGGTTCCGCATCAAAATGTTGTTTTGGGGCGGTAACTTCAAACTCAGAGGGTATTGCTGCATTCTCGACTTTTACTTCATCTTTCTCATACAGTGGCAGCGCGAATGCAGACTTTGTTTCAACAGGAGAGCCTTCGGGCTGCTCAATGAAGTCGATTCTAGGAAAAATTTCTTGACTCAACGCAGAGCTAGAGAACAGAGGCCAAGTGTCCTTTGCATCAAGAGCATATGCAGGGCAAGGGAAGGCTGGATCTTTCGCTGGTTGTGCAGCAGCTCCTCTGTCTTTTATCGACGAGTTATCATTGAAAGATGGCAAACTTTCGCATATTTCATCCAGGACAGCAATAGGCTCGGCTGGAAGTCTATCATCAACAACAAAGATGGGTTCAGTTTCATCGATTACCGTCAGACTTTCAGGTGATGCTACCTTTGTATCAGTCGGAAGACTGAACGCCTTGACATTTTTTTCTGGTTGTGCATGATAGGTCTCGATGTTAATCCATGCTTCAGATTCGCCTAGTTGCAAGTTTTCTGGATTTGATGATGGCTCCCGTTTTATATCAAAACTGATATCAGCAGGAACCGAGTATTCAAATTCAGCTGTGACAGTAGACCTTTCTTCGCGGTCACGATCCGCTTCTGAACATACAGCGTGGTCGAAAATTGGCGAAACTTTTACTTCAGGAGACTTGGCGGCTTCAGGTTCGGCATTTTTACCAAAAGTAAAATCTGTAACTATAGTAACGGATTCTTTACAACCTTTATCTCGAGTAAAATTTTTGGATTGAGCGCTACTCGGTGCGATGGAATCTCCTCCTTCCAATGACCGATTCGAAGCAGAAAGCCTAGAGGAATACATTTCAGGAGAAGTCTCCTCGGTAGCGGGAAACATCATTGGTTCATTTGAGCACTCTCTAACTTCTTCTGAAATAACTTCTAGAGGTGTTCTTAGAATGGTGTCAACCGCCATATTACTCAAAATTTGACGAGCGTCATCATTTTCAGAATGCAAAGACTGCTGTTGATCGAGTTTGTCTGCGGTGATTTCACCATCGTAATTATATTCTGGCAGAAGTTCAGGTGGGATAATTTCATAGCTCCCGAATTCCGCGGAGTGATCTTCAGCTTCATCAGCACATTCATCATGAGTAATTTCTTCGGTCGGAATATTGTTTGGGTCAAGTGAAGTCGAATCCTGCTTCGGTATAAACTCGAAATCACACATTTCTTGTGCAGATGATTCAAAGCCATAGTCCACTTCAAACGTTTCTTCTCGGGAATTAACAGTCTCAGTTAGTGATTCGATGGCTCCGTATATGCCAACGACTTGGGTATGGTCGAAACGAGTTCTTGGACTAATCTCAAGCTTGTAAATTTCGGCATCCTCAATAGGAATATTTCTTAGATTCGGTTGGATCGTATCCTCGTTTCCTTCCGCAATTATTTCTAGGCCGACATCTAAAATTTTCGTAGGGAACTGTTGATCACAACTTCCGGAAATTGATGTGACGTCGTTACCAGTGCTTGAGGGGATCCGACTGTCTATCAAGGTATTCTCCTGTAGACTAGACGGAATTTTGCTATCTTTATCTTGCCGGGAATACAAATCTCTACCTATCTCGTCATGAGTGATGATTTCAAAATCATCCGACAACAGTGTTTTTTCTTCATCGTTATCTTGCACGTCGTCACAAAGCAACGAGTCTTCCTTTTCGATAAAATCCTCCGGCGCAGGAAGATTTTCATTTTCTGGAGGTTCGAATTCCACAGGCGGCCTCTCTAAAACTTTTTCGATAAGAATAGGCACGCCGTCTTTCATTATTCTCTTCTTGATAACGTATCGGTCTCGTCTCACCACTTTCACATTGAATTTTCTACCAAAATCTGGTTTCAGTGATTCATCTAAAATTTCATCTATCATTACAGGCTGATTACCTTCTAACTGAATTGATCGTCTTACATTTGGGGGCAGCATGGCAGAATTCTCAGCGAACCCAACTCTTGGCATAACAGGCAGATAAATAGGCTTTTCAAGAGAACAGTCATTAGAGGTGTAAATTGTTTCAATCGGACCTTCTTCCTTTTCTTCAACTAATTTTCCATCTTGGTTTAAATCGAGGCGCCGGACAATACTTATATTTTTAGCCTTGACAACAACGGAATCTACGAACGGCACACTTTCGATATGAGAACGACTTTGTGTTGCATCGGTAATAATCTGATGACTTTCACGGATATTTGCAGAAGAGGCCAGGAGATCAATTTCAGGTTCGTTGACTTCCTCATATGTTTCAACTGGAGTGCTGTCGACACATAAGATTTTTTTGACGATGCGTTTTTGAACGGTTTGAAACTGAGTAGTCTTACCTTTAGGCTCCTCCTCGATTTCTGTAGATTTTATTTCACCTAGAAGGTATTCAGCGCTCACATCAGGTTCTTCAATTTCCTCAGTGGTTTCAACTGGTTTGCCGTCAATGTAAACTATTTTTTTGATGATTCGTCTGCGAATAGTTCGAACCTCAGTCGTAATCTCAGGCTCCTCCTCGATTTCTATAGATTGAATTTCACCAGGAAGGTATTCAGCGCTTACATGCGGTTCTTCAACTTCCTCAGTGGTTTCAACTGGTTTACCGTCGATGTATACGATTTTTCTTATAATTCGTCTTCGAACGGTTTGAACCTCAGTCGTAACCTCAGGCTCCTCCTCGATTTCTGTAGATTGAATTTCACCTGGAAGGTATTCAGCGCTTACATCCGGTTCTTCAACTTCCTCAGTGGTTTCAACTGGTTTGCCGTCGATGTATATGATTTTCTTGATGATTCGCCGGCGGATCGTACGAACCTCAGTCGCAATCTCAGGCTCCTCTATTTCTGTAGATTCAATTACATCTGGAATGTATTCAGCGCTTACCTCAGGTTCTTCAACTTCCTCAATGGTTTCAACTGGTTTATCGTCTATGTATACGATTTTCTTGATCATTCGCCGGCGGATCGTTCGAACCTCAGTCGTAATCTCAGGCTCCTCCTCGATTTCTGTAGATTGAATTTCACCTGGAAGGTCTTCAGCGTTTACACTCGGTTCTTCAACTTCTTCAGTGGTTTCAACTGGTTTACCGTCGATGTATACGATTTTTCTTATAATTCGTCTTCGAACGGTTTGAACCTCAGTCGTAACCTCAGGCTCCTCCTCGATTTCTGTAGATTGAATTTCACCTGGAAGGTATTCAGCGCTTACATCCGGTTCCTCAATTTCCTCAGTGGTTTCAACTGGTTTGCCGTCGATGTATACTATTTTTTTGATAATTCGTCTGTGAATAGTCTGAACCTCAGTCGTAATCTCAGGCTCCTCCTCGATTTCTGTAGATTGAATTTCACCTGGGAGGTATACAGCGCTCACATCAGGTTCTTCAACTTCCTCAGTGGTTTCAACTGGTTTGCCTTCGATGTATATGATTTTTTTGATGATTCGCCGGCGGATCCTACGAACCTCAGTATTAATTTTAGGTTTTCCCTCAATTTCAGAACGTTTTATCGCTCGTGGGAGGTAATCAGTTGTCTCTTCAGGTTCTTCAGCTTCCTCAGTGGTTTCAACTGGTTTACCGTCGATGTATACGATTTTTCTGGTAATTCGTCTTCGAACAGTTTGAACATCAGTCGTACCCTCAGGTTTCTTCTTAATTTCTGCAGATAGAATTCCGCTCGGTAGGTAATCGGTGCTCACATTGGGTTCTTCAACTTCCTCAGTGGTTTCAACTGGTTTGCCGTCAATGTATACCATCTTCCTGATAATTCGCCGGCTTATGGTTCGAACCTCAGTCGTAATTTTAGGTTCCTCCCCTATTTCAGAACGTTGAAGCTCTCGTGGAAGATCATCTGTTGTCGCATGCGGTTCTTCAACTTCCTCAGTGGTTTCAACTGGTTTCCCGTCAATGTAAATTATCCTTGTAATTATTCGCTTCCGAACGCTTCTCAAGGTGGTTGACGTGTAAGGTTCGGTCACTGTTTGTGTGTTGTCACCAAATGTTTGTGGAGCTAGCATCTCTTCCATTTCTCTTGGTTCGCCGTCAACATAGATCATCTTTTTAACAACACGCTTCGGTGTCTCGTCGGTGGTACTGAAGGTTTCTGGATAAGAAGAAATGTAGTGGCGCTCCGACAATGCGTCTGGTTCATCCACTTCTTCTTGCGTTTCGACAGGTTCACCATTGATGTAAAATATTTTCGTGATGATTCGACGCCGTTTCGTTATCAAACTTGTTGAACTTGCTGCCTGATCGACCTTGTCAGCAATGCCAGAAGATGTATCGTCCAGCTTTCCACCCACCACTTCTGCAACGACAACAGGCTCGCCATCCCTATAGAGCATCTTCTCGACAGTTAATTTAGGAGAAGAATGATCCCGTGAGTCGGGGGAGGCGACCTCTTCTGTTTCCACTGCTTTACCGTTGACGTAAATGATTTTCTTTATGAGTCTCTTACGACTTGTTGTCAGTGAAGTGAAGCCGCCAGTTTCGACACAGGTTTCTCTGTCGTGGATCTCCTATGACAAAGACGAAGTGGTTAGTTCAGGAGGTCATGACTCTGAACCCTTCCTCTTCATGGGAATTTGGCCGAATTGGTCTTGAATCGTTTTCATCTTGAATCAATATCGTTTTAAATTTGGGTGGGGGTTTATGCGCTAATAAGGAGGCAGATACAACATATAATTCAGAGGACTGGGAACGTTAAATCAAACCAACACAAAAAAAACTAAAATAAAAACGTACATAGGAATAAAAATCAGCCAACACATAAGACAGATGAGCATGGCAACGTAAAAAGCGCGTAAATGAAGTCAACATAAAAGTGCAAGCCATGTTCAGGAGATGTAATTAAGAAGGTGATGCTCGAGAACCTGTCAAAGCCGTCAATGATAGGGGGAACCGCTTAGATAAAGATATTAGCAAAGCCTGAATCATACATAAAGATACTTGCTCTGATATCATGTAACGTTAACGTTCAGGCAAGAGCGATACGATGCGTGTCATGTACAAATAGAAGAGCTAACGACTCGGAGGTCATACTCAGAAAAGAAGGTCAATTGCAGTCGTCTTCGTGTGTATACGTCCAAAAGGCACAAAAATCTCCTGACAGCAAAAGAACTTGTTATATAAAAGAAGGTGTTGAGTCCGCAGTGAAAAGTTTTGTGCTCTTTATTAAATAGGATTGCATTGCTGATATATTGTTATCAGAATAGAAGTATGCAGAGATGTCCATGTCTGGTAGTGAGACTGAAAGCAGACAGAACTGGCCCTTAGAACTGCATACTCTGCAGCTCTTAGAAGCTTAAGTAGGGACAGAAGCGCCCATGTCTGCAGGCCCGTACCTTGAGCCGCTGCAGTTTGTTCTGCAGAACAGTCCTGGTGTCGGCGATAGTCTGTCGCAGCAGCACCAAATGTTTGGTCATCTCGCCGGCTAGGCTTTCGACGTTCGTGTCACCTTTGATGGCATGGCACTTCTCGAGCAGGTCCTCGAGTTGTGCCTCTCTTTTGGTCAGGTCAAGCAGTAGGTACTGAGGGCAGAAGTCAGACAAATAACGTTGAAGCAATGTTAATCAACGTAAATTCAACATCTATACGTTTAATCGTCGTTGATTCAACGTCTCTTGCGATAGACTTAGAAACTCACCGCGCAGCGCAATACCTACTCGTGCACCTGCGACATCGTAACTGCTATGTCGTAAACAGCCCCTTTGGGGGCCGTAAGCGGAGGAAGCTCACCTGATTGCGGGAGATCTGATCGCTGACGTCAGCTGATGAGGTGCAGCTGACGTCGTCTGTGAGGTTGGCACAGGTGCCAGCTGTCCAGCACTCGAGGTCGTGTAGCACCTGCTGGTACTCTGCCAGGTGCAGCGCCTGCCGCTCAGCTGCCACGCGACCACCCTACAAGGGGAAGATACTCTCCTCAAGATCCCGCCCAAATAAAAAGAACTTAGAATTTGTTTAGGGACACCAACCCAAGGCCATACTGAAGCCCCACTCTCAACATTCACCAGCAGCCGCCCACCAGCGACACTGAGAAACGAATTGAACTTCCCAAGGCTCGACTCCACGACTAGCTCCTTTGATTTCGGTGGCGCTACCACTGCGCTACAGTGGCCCCGCATCAATGCTATCACGTGAGAGGTAAGTCACGTAGCGGAGTAACTTGAGAGAAAATAAAGGGAGAGCAGATTGAAATCAAATCATGGTGGCAAAGGGCAGACAACTGTACGAAGGAAGGGCTTGTTTACCCACAGTACAAATATTAACAACTTCCCTGCTGTCCTGCATGATGCCTCGCTGCCCTGCATGATCCCCTCTGCCCCCCAGATCTGTATGATGCCCCGCTGCCCCCTGACCTGCATGATGCCCCGCTGCCCCCTGACCTGCTCCTGACCTGCATGATGCCCCGCTGCCTCCTGACCGGCATGATGCCCCGCTGCCTCCTGACCTGCATGATGCCCCGCTGCCCCCTGACCTGCATGATGCCCCGCTGCCCCTGACCTGCATGATGCCCCGCTGGGTCTGGGCCTGGGCCTCCAGCTGACGTGCTCGTGTTATGAGGCCTCGTGCCGACGTCAGGAGGTTCAGCGCCTCAGCGTCGTCAGCGGGGAGTGTCTGACAGCCCTGCAGCAGCCTCGTCAGCTGCTGTTCCTGCTGCTGCAGCTCCAGTGTCAAGCTCTGCAAAAATGTCAGCAAGTCGTCTGTCACTCTACAAGAATGTTTGTCAGCAAGTTTTCTGTCACTCTGCAAGAAACCGTGTCACCAAGTTTTCTGTCACTCTGCGAGAATGCCTGTCAGCAAGTCGTCAGTCACTCTACGAGAATGTGTGTCCGCAAGTCTTCTGTCACTCAACAGGAATGTGTCAGCAAGTCGTCAGTCATTGATAATGTTTCTGTTCTACGATTTATGATTACCTCACCGGCGTACAAGATAATTCTTGATCAGCCTCAATCTAGTAGGTTTCATATGAAATTGGTGAAAATAAGAGTAATAAGCACAAACGAGGTGTGGCAGTCCCAATTCCTAGCAACGGCTATGCGAAGGGTTATCTACTCCCATTCTTAACATGGCATGATCAAAACGAACTCTGATGGACAGAGAGCTCATTGATCTTAGCCGATCTCGGACCATTCTTCCACCGTGGGAAAACCGTGTTAGCGACAGAGATCTGACTGTAACAATACGCGAGTGAGGTAAGTTCTGACCGAGATCTTCCTTTAGTACGAGAAAGACGTACTAAATATAAAGAGCCGAAATATTTGGAAGAAATAAATAAATATATACCAGAATGAAATGTTATATTGTTTTCATATAAAGTGCCGAAATATAGGTACCCACCTGCAGACTCATGAGTCGCTCGGCCACGTCGAAGTCCACCAGTTTCATCACCCTCTCTTCCAGGGACTTGAGCTTTACTTCGGCCTCCTTGACGGCAGACTTGTAAGCGTCACTCTCTTTCTTTCTTTCCTTCTTGTCACTCTCTTTCTCTTTAGGCTGGTCACTTTCATTTTTAACAATCAATTCATCGGTTGCCTTCTTCCTCTTTTTAGCTGCAGGTGAGGCAGCAGCTGCAGTTTGATTTGCTTGGTCCTGCAGTCGGAAGGTTCGGTTAGTTTAGGCTAGGTTAAGTGAGGTTAGGTTATAGCGACTGAGTTAACGAGTGAGAAAATATTTTCCTAGCAACTTAGCTGCCGGGATATTATGATAGTCTTATTAACCCAGCTAATGGTGACACATTTGGCCCACTTTATACCAGATACCCATCTATACTGATGACACATTTGACCCAGTTTATCCCAGATACCCAGCTAATAGCGACACATTTGCCCAATTTTGGCACAAAGATTTCAATAGCCCGGCTAAACCGCATCCCACAGTATAAACAAATAATTTTTTGATGATACATTTACACTGTAAATAAATCACATTTTATTTATAAAAACTGTAAAATCAAAGTAGGCATTAACACATACTGTAAAAACAAAGCACGCATTACTGATAAGCACACTGTAAAAATGAAGTCAGTATGCCTAAAACGGACACTGAGAAAAAACAAAAATAGAGTACATCAGTAGTGAAACAAAGAAGGCAAAGGGAAAAGCGTGGCAAGCGAAGGTAAATATGAAAGCAGAAGCGATAAATAAGGTTTAGTGGTAACCGAAAAACTCGGCCATAACATAACCTCATAAATTACAGCGCGATCCTAATTTTTGTTAATAAAAACTAATCAGTATTATTAATTAATGCCCCAACATAAATTAAAAACTAGTTAATGTCATAAATTATGTCATTAAATGAGCTAATTGTTATTTATTTCGTCTTCCATAAGCGCGAAAGTCACGCATAAAGCTGTGAAGAAATTACCAGGTAAAAATAGTAGACAAAAAATTCAGTTAGAAGCCACAAAAATCTATTGCCTCTGCGGGGTTTGTAACTTCACGATTTCACAGGAAGATAAAATTATCATTACTTGCCTTTCAAATAAAAAATGTCGAATTTTTGTATCAGAATAACATTACCTCATCAATCCTTTTAGGCTCGGCGTAAGTTAAAGGTATTTTACGTATACTGTTACCGGCACCAATGTAACAAGTTTGCATGCATTTCAATATCGTTAGCCCAAGAAGGTCTGGGTTCCATATGACGCTAGTTAAGCCAGGTAATTTAATTGTCCAGCATGTTAGTGGATGTTTGACGCTTGGTTTACTTTCCTCATCAACAAGATGAGTGACTGCCGAGCCAACGCAACTCGACTAAACATTGCCTTCAAAATTAATTGCGCCGTTAGAGGAAACTGTCATTACGGTAATCAAATTCAACACAAATACAAAGATATTAAATATGGAATACACAGAGATTATAAAGGATAGGATGATAAATTGTGGGTTCTATAATTTGATTAATGAATGAGGCGTCATTACCCTAGTACGGCACATCAAGTGATCACAACCCTATAATCACCTCGGGCGGGGTTAAAAAATACAAAAAATTTGAAAAAGTTGAAGTGTAAAAAATGTCAAGCCCAAGTAATTTTTTACCAATTATCTACTTGTCCAGCATTGTCATCCCATCATCATAATAGAAATCTCTCTAGGCACGTGGTTGTTATGTAATACAATTTGAGGAGCTTGAGCTTAAAAATGCAGTAATTATTAACCATTTAAGAGGGATGTTTACAGTAAAGAATTGCACTTCAAAGAGCCTAAACTGATAGAAAACCATCCATAGTTTTATTTAATAATATAATAATAACGATGTATTGTCAAGAAGCCAACAGCACGCAGCTGGCACCCGAGGTGATTATGGTCAGAAAAGGGGCAGGAATGTCATCGATCTACAAAAATACAAGTTAGTCAACACCTGGTAGACTCGACGCACAGCCAAGCTAAACGGTCACGCCACACTGACAACCTGCACCGTCACGCCACACAGCCAACCTGCACCGAGTGCCATGTCACAGGAGACGCTAGCGACTCGCTAGCCTCATCTCTGAGGGTTCCTTTAACCCCGCCGTGTGGGGTTTCATTGACCAACGGCTCTGACTGCAAGGTATCTGCAGTTGATATTCGGTCATTATGACCATCGAAGGTTCGGTCTTCTTCGAGTGGGAGTTTTAAGGGACACGAATCCTTCGTCGTTGGTGCGACCGGGGTCTCGTCGACACTTTCGAGTTTATTATCTGCTTTGTCTTGGTCAGAGTCAGTCAAACAGTCGGGTGAGTTTTGGTAAGTGGATGCCTGAGGCTCAGTCGTTTGAACACAAGTGAAATCGTTAATGATCAAATCAGAAGGACCACCACTAACTAAAGAGGCAGATGCATTATCTACCGAAGGAGAGGGCACAGAAGGAGACAATCTATCCACTAAGTTGGCGGGTGCAGGACAAGACAAATCATGCAAAGGAAGCAAGGTAGCAGATGTTAGAGAAGCTGACACAGCACGCAAAGCGGGGGGAGTGGAGACAAGTGATGGTGAGAGGTAGGTACTTTCATCCGACCAATTGAATGGAACTCGATTTTCGTTACTAAAATTAGAAGTTAAACCATTCCTATTACCATCACTTAAACTCGAGGGGAGGTTTGAGAGAGATCTTTGACCAGTATTTTCAGAATTTGAACCATCATCGTCCCGATCATTGTTTCTACGGCTAACATCTGATGCAAAAGCAACATCTACCTCAGCTCTTTGGTTTTCCTTTGCCAGGCTCTCGTGATATGCTTGTTCTGCATCGTCGTATTTCCATTTATCTTGCCAGAAGTCGATTACTTGACGCCGGATTCGACCGATGTCATTTTCTTCGTTTATTTGTCTGATTATTTCCTCAACTTCTTGCTCAACCTCGGACATCGTAGACGATTTATGACTTCGTCTGCGAATAATTTTCTTGGGCGTCGTTTCCACGGCCTCTTCGTAGTGGTCTTCCAGTTCGACGTCAAGCGCAATTTTCTTAGAAGGCTTGTCTGATGTCGCAGAAGAGACGTCATTTTCAGTCGGTTTGGGTTCAGGAATGGCCTCTGAGGTAGGAACTTCAGTGAAGTCAGGAAGTTCAACTCGGGGGACGTAGGGTACTACATCTTTGACGTAGTCGTCCTCAGTGTCAGTATCCCTGGATCCCGACGAGAGTAACCGACGACGGCGTTCGCGCTTGGAGATGCACTCCGTGAAGCCATCTTCATCAACCAGCTTTAGGGGAGTCCTAGGAGGATACTCATCGTCAGGTACAACGATTTGCACATACGCCTTTTTGAGCCAAATAAAGGAACGGTTTGATTGATCGTCCTCGGTATCTGCTGGAATAACAGGTTTGTTCTTGGCGACTACGTCAGCCCAGGTGTTCTCGCTAGGTGCGTTCGCCAGGTGCTCGTGATACTCTACTTCAGCAGCTTTCAATGCCCCAACGTCGTACGTGCAGTGAGGGGAATAAACGTCCAGTAACATTTCGTTCTTTTGTTTTTCATAGGCATCGTCGCCAGTCGCTGAAGCATCAACAGACTGAATGGGTTCTTGTACATTCGTTTTAGCAATTCTAACAGTCGATATGGCGTCTAACACAGACGAGAGAACTTCGGAATTTTTTTCGGTGACTTCGGGCATCGACAACTGGACGTCGGGTACTAATGAGGTGATTTTGAGCTCAGGTGATGCTAATTTGAGAACATTTGAAGTGATTTCGGGCACCTTCGGTGTGTCATCGAGGACCAGTGGGGTGATTGCAGGCACATGTGGAGTGATTTCGGGCATTTGTGGTACGGCTGCATGCACTTGCGAAGTGATTTCAGCCGACTTCGAAGTGACTTCACCCAGAACTGCGGTGACGTCTGGCATCTGTATAGTATCGCCAGATGCTGGTGCTAACATTTTACTAGCTGGCGATGACGTTTCGACGTCGGAAGAAACGTTTTCTCCCTCGGGAGGAGTTAGAGTGGCATCAACGTCCTGCTTAGCGAGATATTCGAAGTAAAGAGATTCTGCCTCATTGATTGCATTTTGATCGTAATAAGAAACGATTTCTCTGAACGATGGTGGCGTCTGCTTCTCGAAATCAGGCTCCGATTTCGGAGTAGTTATAATTTCAGCAGTCTCATTCGTTGCCGTCTTGTTGTTTTGGTCAGATTTCATACGTGGAATAATGGCTTTGTCTATTGTCGCTCTTGCCTTTTTCAATTTTTCTTCCAGAACATTTGGTTTTTGATGATCTTCATTTATAAGAGAATTTACAGGCGCTGTTGATAAAATAGGAGATATTTCATCGAGTTTCACATCGGATGACAATTCCGATTGACAAGCGGTAGCTGCCATCACTGTTGATTTAGATCCTTCAGGCAGAGTTTGTTCGGTCAGCGTTTCACTAGAGATTTCATTGAAAAGTTGTGTACCGATTTCTTTATTGATGGTTTCAATGGAACATTTTTTAGGCTCAGATCGTTCTTCATTGCTAGTATCGGAGGTAGACACTTCAGTGCGGTCGGACCTGGGTATTGGAGAAGCTGCAGATGGTCCTTCCTCATTTAATACATTCGCAATAGAAACTTCTCCCTCAACAGTAGATGTTTCAATTGAATTCGGCTGGCTGTTGAGGAATTCATAGTAAATTTGTTCTGCTTTTTCTAATTCATTCATATCAAACCTCATCTCGCGTGAGAGGTAATGAGCTGCCATTAGAGAATCATTGAGTACAGGAACAGATTTTTCGCTCTTTGAAGTCGATTTGGATTTCTTGCGCGACTTTGCTTTGAGAACTTCTTGCTTCCTTCGGTTAATTGCGTTCTCAACTTCCGTTTTTTCCTTGTTTGAGGGTGCCTCAACTTCATCGTAGACGTCTTCAAGCACCATATCCTCCGGGAAGGCTGGGACTTCATCGCTTGCGCGATCCGTTTTCAGGGAAAACCTATTCGGGTGTTGGAAGACGGAGATTTCGGGCATGTGAGTTCCTGCTAACAAATTGGTCAAAGAATTACTTTTGTTGGGCTCTTCGACGGCCGAAAGGATATCAAGTTTTTTCCCGCTAGGCCCCGACGTGCTCACAGTGCGTCGTCCAGACGACCGTCGAGGCTTGTACTCCTTGAATTCATCCTTGTTTTCCACACGCTTTCCAACTACTTCCACGGCGTCGACTTGCATAGCGGGAGGGTTACGGTAGATGTAAGGTTTCGGTTTTTCCGTGAGTTCCTGCCCCTGAACCGGCTCGCCCGAAACAACCATCTTAGCGTATGACATTACGGGCGGTGGCAGAGCTGCTCTTCCACCAACATTCACAGCAGATTTCTTCATAGCGGGGAAGTTGAAATCGCTAAAAACGGGAGGCTCATCAACTTTGACTTCTTGAACGGTCTCGTGGGGGATCTCAGTCTCTCCCTTGACATCCATGTCCTTTATCGCACTCGCTTCGAGACTCAATATGGATTTTTCAGGCGATTCTTCAAGTAACGCGATTTTATCTTGCTCGTTTATTGTGTCAACAGCAATGTCAGGAAACTCATGTATCAGTTTCTCAGAAGACGCTTCATTTATTTTTGGATAAAGACCGATAGCAGGACTGGTATCGGCAGAGGCTGCTTCCGAGGGTAACTTAGCTTGACTTGTAGCCGTCGAGTCACTGGGTTCATCTGGTTTATTTTTGACATTCAATGCTTCCTTATGATTGCCACCCATTGGACTGCTAAGCGAGAAGTGTTTTTTTCTCTCTTCAAAGGAGGCGACAATCTTCATGGTTACAGGGTCAACCGGTGCAGACGACGCTGTGGGTGCAGTCGTCTTAGGGCGAAGCCATTGGGGCACTAGGGATATGTCCAATGTCTGACAAGTTGTTGACAAGGGTTTGTCAATTATTTCCTCTTTGTTCGTAGGATGCGTTTTACTTATCTTACGGTGCACATTAAGTTCTCCTTTGTTGATAGTTTCAGTCACAAAATCGATATCTTTGCCTTTGAGATCAAGGTTTACTGCAGGAAGATTAGTCCCAGTTTCGAAAGTCAGTTTACCTTCAGTTTCGATGATAATCGTTGAACCTTCATTCTTGAGAGAAACGGACTCTGATGGTTTAGTTATCATCGAAACATCTAGCAAATCATGAATTTCAGACTCGACTTGACTCTTCAACCCAGACGCAGCTGCAGGATTTGTGTCGGCCTTAATGTCCTTGGAACTAGATTGAGGTTGGATCCCATCTGTCACGGCGGCTTCTGCAGTGACCGATGTGGCAGGCCGAGAAATTTCAATTATATCCACAGCGGCGGCTTCGGGCTTCTTCTCAGTTAGTATGTCGTCATCACGCTCGTCCTCACTGTCAAGTGTAAACCCTCCACCTTCAATAACACTCACGAAATCAATTGAATTCGAGCTCTCGTTATTACTGGACTTATTATCGACATCCTTCTCCTTTGATGGAAGTTCAATTTGTTCGAGAGCACCCGAAAGGAACACAGCAGGCTCAGTTTGGTCTTCACTCTCCAAGTTAATACCGCCATTCTCGATGGCGCTGCTGAAGTCTGCAACACCAGATAACGATTTTTGCAACTCATTCTCATCTGAAACCTGGGTTATCTTGTGCACAGCATCCACTCTAGAAACGTCCAATCGATTATCAGGCGAAGACGTTTGCTCCACAGGCGTCTGTTCAGATACAGCTGGCTCTGCAGCCTTCACGACAGATGGCGGGATCAAGGAAGCATCAGACGAGGTCAAACCTTCAGATGAGCGAGTCTCGGGAATTACAGAAAGAATTTCACCTGACGTCTCGGGTTCGTCTTCGTCATCCATTGAGAAACCGCCGCTTTCCATGATGTCCAGCCAATCGTCGGCGTGACTAGGAATTTTCAGATTGAATTTCTCGGGCACATTTAGTTTCTCTTCCAGCTTTGCAGCCTCACTGCAAGGCCGCTCAGGAGTAGATTTTACATGAGTAAGCAGCAGTTCATGTTCATCTACTTCCTGCTTGGTATCGAGGATCTCAGATTTGCTTTCTGGCCCCAGAATTGAAACTTTCTGAGTAGATGCATCGCATGCCTCTGGGGCTTTTTCAGGTGATTGAACATCTTCCTCTTCATCATCGAGAGAAAAGCCACCGCCTTCCATTAACTCCATCCAATCATCTGCGTGGTCAGGAATTTTTAAATTGAAACCTGATATCTTTGGAACTTCATCGAGCTTGAATGAAACTTTCCTTTTCGGGTTATCAGATTTTCCGGGTTTGCCGTGTTGTTGACAAGCTGGTGGGGTGACTAGGGATTGTTGAACGGAGACACCTGTATCTACATCTATCTTGGGATCTGCAGATTGCGCTTCCATCGAGAGCTCAAAATCATCGACGTCTTCTATTTCATTGCCATATTCGTCTATCGGCACTTCTATTTCCTTCTGCGTCTGCACAGGTTCTCCATTTATGTACACTATTGTTGTTATTATTTTCTTGATTACACGGATTGTTCGCGTCGTTGTTCTAGTAGTGATGATAGTTGAAGTTGTTGCTCCCTCTTCAGTAGAAACGGTCTCAACAACTTCGCCGTCATCATCATCACCTGATAGTGTTGATTTCTCGACGCCATCAGAGGAGATGACGTCAACGTCAGCAGAGAATGACAGTCTTTTCTTGATTTTGAGTGCATCATTTTTCCGTTTTGCCGCACTGGTCGTATAAGTATCCCCAAAATCAACGATCGCGACAGGGCTCAGGTCATCAAGGCCTACGTCATCATCTTGGGTCTCTACAACCTCTTCAGTTTCCACAGGCTGTCCTTCAACGAAAGCTATTTTTTTTATAACCGTCCGTCTCGATGAGTCAAGTGCATGAGTTTGGTCTTCATCCGGCAGATTTTCTTCGTCGTACTGAACATGAGCTGAAACCAAAATGCCATCATCCTCTTCCGTTGGGTTTGAAATTTTCTTCGTACTGACAATTGTTGCGCTGCTCAACATTCGGGATGACTGCGCAGTTCGGCTGGTCTGTCGGTCTATTTTGGGAGACTTACTGATACTCGTATTGACCGTGGCATCATCAGGTTCCTCATCTGACTTACTAGGATGTCCATCGATAAAGATAAGCTTCTTAACTGTTCGTCTTTTTCTTACTGAAGAGGTCGTATCATCTTTACTTTCGGAAATACGAGGTTCGCTGAATTTCTCCTCAGAACGTAATTCTTCTTCAGTCTCGACGGGAGTACTATCTACATATTCGATTTTCTTCACTATCTTCCGAATGATTCCACTAGATTTGCCAGAACTCGTTACTTTGACTTGAGTGCGAGTGCCTTCAGGGCCTTGATTGACAACTTCACCTTCAGGCAAATCGGGAATCTCTTTCCTGTCTTCATCAACGCAATAATTATCAACTGGCATGACCTCCTCAATCACTTCAACCCAACTTCTAGCAGTATTTTCTAAGGGTGCACTCGGATTTGGCTTAATGTCATCACTGGTTGAGACTTTTGTGTCAGCAGTGATTGATACCGTCTTGTCAGCACTGATTGAGGCCATCGCGTCAGCACAAACGGCACTGATTTTTGCAGTTGGGGCAACGCTGATAGAAGCCATTTTATCTTCAATTTCTTCATCAGAACTATCAAGTGAGAAGCCACCACTCTCGATTACGTCTAGCCAATCACTGGCATGGTCCGGGATGGGCAGGTTGAATTGCTTCCTCTCTTGCGGCGCTTGCTCATTGCTTGCTGTTGCAAGCGAGCCATCGCATACACGGGCGTCAGCTACGCACTTGGCATCGCGCCCGGCAGCGGCGACTAGTGCCTCTAGCTCGGCATCACCTACTGTGACCTCAGTAACCTTCGAATCTCTTACACTGACCTCACTTTTTGTGGCCTCAGTAGCCCTAAAATCTTTAAGGCTGACCTCATTTTCTGTGGTCTCCGCAAAAATTAAATCTTTACTTCTGATCTCACTTTCTAGGACCTCGGTTTCTAGTAAATCATTTCCTCTGACATCACTCTCAGTGCCTACAATAACTTTCGATGCATTTTCTCTGACCTCAGGGGTCCTGACTTCAGTTACCTCAAGGGCTTTACCACTGATCACACCTCCTGTGACCTCAGTAACTTGTGGAATATCAATTTTAGCGGTGTCACTTTCTTTCTGATCATTTGCCTCAGTCACCTTCGAATCCCTATTCCTCAAATCATTTTCGGTGGCCTTAATATTTGTAGGAACACTTTCTTTCGTCTCGGTAGCTTGTACTTTCGTAGGCTTTGTAGCTTTTTTGTTCCTATCATCACCTGACGTCTCATGTACATCAATAGCGTTGGAAGTTGCCTGGTCAACCCGGGAAAGAAATTTCTGTTGTTTTGGCACAACTTCCGAGGATTTTTTCGAGATTAAACTTCCAGAAAGTGGAGCATCAAGCTCTCGCGCAGCCTTTTTGGCCAAAGGTTCTTTTTGAATTTTGGCCTTCTTCTTACGAACTCCGGTTCCCTCAGACTTCTGCGAAGCCAATTCGGTAGGGTAAGGTTTGTCACTGACTTCAGGCTCAGGGATGGCACTGACTTCAGCCTCAGGCTTGGCACTGACTTCAGCCTCAGGCTTGGCACCGACTTCGGGCTTGAAAGTTACGCTGCTCCCTGCAGCGTCGGCACTTGAACTCTGATCGAATGAAGACTCTGAAGAATCTTTGCTTGTAGAATCTTTGGAGGTGTTTTTCTTTGTAGAAAATTTTCCCTTCGACGATTTTTTTGTCATGGGCGACTTTGACTCTGCAGCTCGGGGCTCATCGCCTTTCCTTTCTGTTTCTTTCAACCGGCTTGAACCAGTTGGAATTGATCGTTTTTTCTGCTTTGTTTGTCTAGTTGAACTCTCAATATTCTCTATTGAGGAAGCCTGTGGAACCTTCTCAAGTTTTCCTGATTCTTCCATCTTCGCTATTTCTCTCAACGCCTTTTCTAGATCATCTTCTTCAGGGTTTAGCTTCTGTTTCTTTTTCTTCTTCTTACTTTTTCCATTCTTGCACAGGGAGTCAGCTTGTTGATTGCTTTCACTTTCTTTTACCGAGCGTACTTCTTCCTCTTTCTCCACATAGGGACTGGGTTCTGATGGCACAATTTTGGTTTGAATTTCAGTAGACTCAACTTCGTTTTGCAATGAATTCTCCGTGCCTACTTTTCCGGTTTTCCGAGCTGAAACTAAGCTCTCATCATCTAATAAGATCTTAGTTACAGATTTATTCTCCATTGCATCAGTTTGCTGGCTGGTCCTGGCTTCTTCAGGGGGACGAAGCTCCTTTGTGTCGAATCGCTGTTCACCCGAGGGCGATACTTTACCTTTCGTGGGTTCTAGTTTGGTTAACTTGGAATCTTGGCTTCGCTTTTTACTGGTTGAGGATTCTCGGCTTCGTTTCTTGGTGCCTGAGGAATCTCGGCTTCTGGATTGGGGTTTTTCCGATTCTCGAGGCAAAGTCAAGGCGCTCGCACCTTGAGTTTCTTCGTTAGCTAAAGTTTGGTCGACCGTTTTGGATGCTCGATGAGGAGACTTTCTTCTATTGCTTCGCGACCGAGATCGTTCTGTTGTCCCCTCCTTGAAAATTAGTCCTGGGATATATTTACCAGGAGGGACATAGCCCGTTGATGTGGACTGACTAGCTTTGGGCTTGGGGACTTCAATCTCTCCTCGTGTCACCTCTTCTACAGGAACAACGGTGATGACGGGGGCGTCTTTGCACTCGTTGGTCTTCGAGCGTTGCTTATGTTCTTCACTCGAGGCTTTTGTATCGGCAGCTTCAGAAGCTTCAGACTTGGCACACTCGGCCTTTTTGAGCTCCAAATTCATGGCAAGAATTTGAGCGTATGTATACTTGGATAAGTCGAGGCAGGATAGTTGCTCCTTGACGCTCTGTGGAATAGACTCCACTTCAGCAAGACGATTAAGAAGAACATGTTGTTGTCTAGAACTTTCTTCCTTGAGTAATTTCTTTTCTTTAGTGAAGGTTTCTTTCAAGTGCAGTTGAGAATTAGGCTCATACTTGGGCTTGTACGCGCACTCGGGCTCTTCATAAGTAAGTTCGACGTCACGCCACGAATGCGTCTCGTTTGTGGCAACAGCTGCGGGTTTCACGCCGCCGCCAACATTCACACTTCTTTCCTCTTCTTTTATACGCGTTATATTGTCATTAATTCCAGCGTTTCCGCGAACCAAGCTGCTGTTCTGCACAAATATGGAGGAAGGCCGACACTCCGGCGACGCCTCCGACGAGTCTATGTAGGAACTCGCTGACGATGTGGCCATCAGACTCGACATTTGAGACGAGTTAACATCTAAAGGGTGGTAGACATGTTCTTGAGTGGTGGTAATGAGCACCACATCACTTGGAACGTAACTAGTCACCTCCACGAAGCTTGAAAGACCATGCACAGCAGCGGACTCTTGGGACATCATGTCGCTAGGAGCGTTGGCGACGTACTGCGCTTGAGGCAGAACGGCAGCGTCTGCAATATACGGGCTAATTTGAGCTTGAGTGTACTCGCTTAATTCACTCATAAAAACATCAGTGGATGATGAGGGCGGTAAATCATCTTCTTTATTCGATTGAGAATAATATTCGGTATCAAGATTTGATCTAGGTTGCATAGACTCAGATTCTTGCAAAGGGGGGACTGAAGCCAGCAGAGCCTGGGACGTGTCAATGGTTTGATCGACTTGCATCGTCGAGATCAACATTTCATCCTTCCCTTCAGCACAGTCTTCAAGCAGCATTTGCTGCCCTTTCAGTATCTCGGCGTAGGTTGTTCTACCGTCAAAAACTAGAGTAGAAGACACGGACTTAGAGTTTTCTTCGTTGCTGCTCGTCTCTGTTGGAGGACTTGACTTGGTTGCAGGGGTTAAAGTTTCGCTCGACATACTCGTTGACGAGTGCTCGGGTTTTTTTGAAGTGGCTTGCTTGATGTCCTGTGGAGGACAGGGTTCGTTCGAGCGAACGATCGTTCGAGTGTTGACTTCGGACAGAGTTGCGACTACGTTAGCGCCGAGGCGTTCAGCATCTTTTACTGAAGGCGTGCGGCCATCTGACTTAGAAGGATCTAAAGGCCTTGATTGAGGTCCACTGGAAATCTTTGATTTACTCTCAAAGTTCCGTGTCTCATTTGAATGGTACTTTTGTGGTTTGCCTTTCCCACGCGAGGATTCGCGCGATTTTGGATTACCTCGCGGAGGCAAAGAGTGAGAATTTCGGGATTGTTGTGATGTGGAAGTGTGCGGTTGTGTACGTTGTTTGTGAACAGGTTCACCTTTTGCTTTCTTTACAGGAGGATTGGCAACACTGCGGTTTACAGGGGCAGCGTTTTCCTTTGCTAGAGTTACGGTATTTTCTCCACATGCTGGGGCATTTGGAGGCGTAGCTTGATCATAAGCAAGCGTTGTAATTGCAGTTTGAGAATGCGGTTCATTGATTAACTTTTCAGCTCTAGTTACAGACGAAATCTGAGGCTTCGAGGGTTGAACTTTATGTTCTCTTTGACGCAATGGCCGAGTTTGAGGCTGATCTCTTTTCGGCCTCGAAGTGGTAACTTCTTTCTCATTTTCTTTCCCAGTCACAATCGGTGAACTTTCTTCTGGTAATTTCCGCTGTTTCTGTTGCGTGTTCTGCCGGCGATTTTGTCGAAATTCTTTACTAGGATAAGGCACTAGATAAGGTTGGTATTTCTCAGTCTGATACTGATATCTGTAATCGTACCGCCTTGGCCGATGCTGCTGACTCGGTTCATAGGAGTAAGGAACGTAGTACATTTCGTACTGGTCCTTGTAGAAAGCCCTACGCGATTGAGGGTACCAAGAGCCTCTGCTTTGGGCTGACCTGGTCCTTAGGGCGCCTCTGCCACTCCTCTGAGCGCCGCGGCCTCTGTTATTTGTGGATTTTGCCGCCGGCGAAGCGGCGTCAGCATTTTGGTCAGACGGTAGCGCGAGTGTCCGCAACGCGGAGTTGTCAGGCTCGCTACTTGTTTCGCAAGTGCTGTCGCCGACAAGCACCGAAGCGCTCAGAGAAGAAGGCAGGGACTCAGAAAGGAACTTGGTCTGTAGGTCTGTGTCATCGCAGCAGACGCTACCCTGCAGACTTCGTGGTGTGAAGACTGCAGGACTTCGTCTGCCTGCGGCCACATCCGCCCAGGTCATGGGGAACGGGGAGGAAAATGTGTAGGGCTCGTGGGGCAGGAACATTGCTACTTCTTCGCAAGTGGGGTCATTTCCGTCACCCGGCACCACCCCGTAATTTTCAGCGGGGTTGATCAGGTCACTGGAGTTTGTGGGGATGCCACAAGAGGGGTTTATATTAGTGTCAGTGGTGAGTGGAGTCGTGTATTGTGTTGGTGATGACGTGTAGTAATGTTGCGTTGTGATGGTGGATGTAGAAGCACCGTAGTCGCTCGTCGTTGAGGCGAGGGTGGAAGTCTTAGGAGTAATGGGCTCGAGGGGATCGATTGCGTAGATTCGTTTGCAAAGTTGCTCGACACGTTTCTGGTCGGAGACGTACTTAGCTTGCTGGATCTGTGATGTGCAAACGACAGAGAGAATGCCATGGTGTTAACGTTGTGAAATGTATGAGTTAAATCATTGTCACATCATCACAGTTTCATCATGAGCATCAAATGACCATCGTTCAATTATGATTGGATTCTGGTGAAAATACCTCTCGATTGTTTCAAATAAATATTCGTTACTAATCTCTCTTTGGCCTCAAATTAATGGGAAGATTTGTTAGTTAAAAGAACAAGTTAGTAGAAGCTGCACGAAAAGTGCCAGCAAAATGCTTGGAATGTCAACCTACCCTACAAATACTACCATGTCAACCAGAGTGAGGTGACGTAACAAAATCTAGCGATTAGGACAAACAAGCATCGTGAGTCACACAAGTCGCTAAGATGGAAGTTTGTCTCTGTCTGGAGTTCCCCTTAAATTGAGTAGCTTAATTCTCTCGTTGCGGGCCATAATTTTGATCTGCACAGCTTTGATTCTCTCTCGGCAAGCCTAGAGATCACAAAGATTAAAATATCAGCAGAGGGCCCTCACTTTCAGGGATTGAACAATCATTTACTTACAGCTTCTAAGGATATTATGAAACAGACAGCAATTTTTGAAACCGTGAAACCGAAGAAAAATAAAGTCTTTTAACTCAAGCTACTGAGCTTATGATGAGCATCAAACAAAAAGAATACTTTTCAGTGCTTCATAAGGCAGTGCATCAAGAAAATTTAAAACCGAACTCCAAAAGCTCGTATTTCAATTATAAATCTACAAGAACCAACCTCTAGTTCCCACCTGAACAGAACCAAGCACACCAAGAACCATCTGAATGTTAGTTAATGTAACTATTATCTAAGTTATATTTCAGATGATGTAACTAAAATATAACTGATGAAGCCGGTGATGATGAGGTCGATAGACTTACCTTCCTTACCTGAACTTCTCGCTGCTGGAGGATGTAATGACTTGAGTCATGATGATATGGTAAAATCATATGATTGCATGGTGAACTTGTATGATATTGCCCCAGCAAGAACCCGTGACCTTCCTCCTGTGGCTTTCAACTAGTCCCCGCGACCTGCCCCGTACTTTTCGATAAGTCCCCGCACCCTTGCCCGTGGCTTTTAACAAGTCCCCGCGACCTTAGGCAATGGTTTCCCAACAAGTCCCCGCACCCTTACCCGTGGCTTCGACAAGTCCCCACGTCCTTTGCCTATGGTTTCCAAAAGTCCCCGCGACCTTCCCCGTATTTTTAAACAATTCCCCGAGACTTTCAATAATTTTCCGCGACCCGAGGCTACTTACGCTCTGTTCGGCGGCCGCCTTGTCGCGGTCCCTGGGGCTGTAGGTGGGGCTGGACACGAGGCGCAGCTGGCGCTCCACGGCCAGCATCGTCCCCCGGCACTGCTGGATCTCCTGGAGGAGGGCAGGGGACTCGTCATCATCACAAAGGGCATGCCGGGGGAGGAGGCATGGTGCATCAGTATGGTGCATTTATGTGTCATGTACGGTAGCACTGGCGTGGTGTGGCCACGTTGCATTTCCGTGCCATTGATGTGTTTCACACACATAGACGTGTGCTATAGGGGTGAGTTGCGTATAAATAGTAAGTGACTGGGGGAAATTCAGCGCTTGCCGATATTATTGTGGTCACTGAAGAATTTATTCAATTAATGATTAAATGTGTATGTTCAATTGCTTTAAATTGACAAGATACCATTCCTGCACGTCCGTCCATCTGCTGCACGCACCTGCTGGTAAGCGTCCATCTGCTGCACGCACCTGCTGGTAAGCGTCCATCTGCTGCACGCACCTGCTGGTAAGCGTCCATCTGCTGCACACACCTGCTGGTAAGCGTCCATCTGCTGCACACAGGCCTCCAGGTTCTTGCACTCTTCCTTGACCTCCACCATGAGTTCTGTAAGCCTCCTCTGCAGGAGGGAGTTCTCCTGGGCCACCCTGGCCTCCTGGGCCACGACCCCGTCCCTGAAGTGGACCTGCAGCTTCTCGACGGCCATCACAAGCTTCGTCTTCTGGATGGTTATGTCCGCCAGAACCTTCTCCCGGGCCGTTAACTGGTCCCTCAGCGGTCTCTTCTTGTTCTGGGGGCTGCGAAGTGCCTGATGGGTGCGTTCTATCCATGTGGAGACCTCCTTCCCTTTGCGCTCGCATTGCTCCCACTCCTCTGCCAACTCCTGCAGGAGGGCAACGACCTCCTGAAGGCGACGCTCAACTTCTGCTTTTTCCTGCTCAATCTCAGCCTGCTTTTCGCTCAGCGGGTGCAGGTTTGAGGCCTCGCTTACCTTCTGCAACTCGGCCGACATGTCAGCCAACTGCTTGCTAGCCCACCTGCAGTCTTTCACAGCTGCCTGCAACCACAGAGCTCATTAAGCACCTGCAACCACACAGCACATTGAGCACCTGCAACCGCACAGCCCATTAATTAAGTCGTCTGTCTCAACCCTCATCACGCCACATGTTCGGATGTAGTGCATTTCTGTACCACATACAAATTTAGTATGAATCTAAAATTGTTCGGCCTAGATAGAAATAGATTCGGATTACCGAATCTGTTTACAGCAACGTACACGCCTGAGAGGTTCGCGATCAACATGTTACTTTAGGATGATCTTGTAGAGTGAACACTACAATTGCCTACACTCCTACAACTTCTACACGCGACGTACAATTTACTGACGACGTTAAGTACGCACCCGTGCCCACGTATCATATTCGATATACCACGTACCATACATCACGTAACACGTACCATACACCACGTACCACGAACTTCTGCCCACACCATGCCTCCAAGCCATGCACCACGTGCAGTTTCCTGAGCCACGTACCATACGACACGCACCACACACTCATGCCACGCACCACGCACGCATGCCACGCACCACGCACGCATGCCACGTACCATGTACTCGTGCAGCTTGGCCCGGGACTCGGTGAGCGTGGCGAACTTGAGAGGCTCTGCCAAGAAATCCTTCTGCTTCTGCGTCCAGCTCCTGACGGAGTTGTAGAGCTGGATGAAGGCCTGCCAGCTGTCCAGAGACTCCCCCACCTGGGCCTTCTTCTCTTCCAGCCACGTGGCCACCTGGGTAAGCTGGTCACTCAGCTGGAGCGTTGTGGATTGCACCATCTGTCGCTGCTCCTCGCTGCTGGAGCGCTCAGTTATCAAGGCTCCATGGCGTTTGATCCTCTCCATTTGGTCCATGATGGCGCCCACCTCGCACTGGATCTCCTGTAGGAGTTCCTTGAGGTCGCTGGGCGAGGCGTCCTTTGTCTGCATCTTGAGCTCCGCGGTCTGCACCCACGTCTGCACCGCCTCCACGTCCCTGGAGAACTCCTGACGAAGGGCTTGGGCGCGACGAGCCTCTTGCTCCGCGTCCTCCATTTTTGCCGCTACGCGCTCCGACTCCAGCTCCAGGGAAGACAACTGGAGGAGATTGGAGAGAAGAGGAGGTTACACGTAGCACACAACACGTAGCATTACATGTAGCATTACACGTAGCTCTCCACGCAACCTACACATATCATAACAGAGAATTTAAAATCAAAGAAAGTCCCAAATAAATTCACCACAGCTCCAAGTTCAAAAAAGCTAACTTGCTGGCATTTTCTCTGATATTAAATTCTTGGGTAACTTTCGATTTAAGCAGACTAATGAGATATATATTTATGTCGCAAGTATAGTCATCACGCATCACGCACCACGCAGTCCCCCACGCATCACGCACCTGGTCGGCGAGGTCAGAGGGCAGAGGTCGCTGCTGGTGCGTGTAGTGGTCGCGCGTGTTGCCCACGAAATGCGTGACGTCTTCACAGAGCTGCGTCACGCAGGCGGCCTGTGGACATGGGAGAGGTGGGTCAGGGGGAGAGGTGGATCAGGGGGAGAGGTGGGGGAGCCAGACGGCTCACAAAACAAATAGAAACGAAGGAAATTCTTGGCCGGAGCGAGCATGACGCCATCGCTGCTTATACATGCCCCCTCCCCAACTCATAACCCCCCACCTCCACCCCATCACCCCACCATCGCCATGCATACCGTGCACCACACACAGTGCATGCAGCACGCAATACGAGCACTACAAGCAGTGCACCAAACTCGTGTGCGTGCATACACCAACACACGCACACAAGAGGCGCAAGCACACGGCAGCTTCCCCCTCCCCCCACAGCCAGCATTGCAAGCACCAACATCCCCCGCTAAAGAGGGAAGGGGTAGTGGGGGATATGCAGGAAGAGGGGGGGGCGGTCTCCAAGGTCACGGAGTACACAAACATGCGCAGGTCATATTACTGACATCAAGAAACATCGATGACAAAAAATGGGAACATTCATTCAAATTAATACATACTCATGAGAACAACTGCCACACCACATGGCAAACTATCGCCGCATGCAGCCACACCAGCGCATGACGCATGCAGTCACAAGCACCACATGTGGTGCAGCCACCACATGACACACCGGCACACATGGCACAACATGCCACAACAAGCAGTCACCTCACTAAATATTTCAGGACGTCGCCGGAGGTTGCGAAAAATTCCCTTGTTATTTTTCTACGTGTAATATTGAGCGTTTAAATCAGGGAGGAAATGATAAAGAAGATGCTAGGCAGGGCGGACGACGACGGCACCAGAGACCAGCGTCGAGCACAACCTGCCCGTGCGACAGCCAGCGGCCAACTGACACCAGCAGCTATTCTGGGAGCCGCGGCCGCGCCAGCCCCAACACGGGGGTGGGGGGGGGTCACAACGATGGTGCAAACTTCGNCACGGCACATGGCGGGGCACGGCACATGGCGGGGCACGGCACATGGCGGGGCACAGGCTGCTAGGCAGGCTGCAGAGGTCATAGGGTACGTCACCTGTCGGGCGGTGTCTGCAGCATCTGCAGTGCAGGTGTAAGGATCAGCTGCGTGCAGCTGCTGCTCGCAGGCCTGCAGACGCTGCTGCAGCTGCGGCAGATGCTGCTGCGCCTGCTGCAGGTACGTGCGATCTCCACTGATGCGTTCAGCGAGACTCTGCAGGCTCTCCACCAGCCTGGGGGAGGGAAGATGGGGAGAAGTCATGGTTAAGTCATGGTAGACATGATACAGACATGGTACAGACATGATATATACAGTTAAGATATATTAAATGTACAGACATGGGAGGAGGAGAAGTCATGGGAGGAGAAGTCATGATTGAGTCATGGTAGACATGATACAGACATTATACAGACATGATAAAGACAGTTATGATACATTGAATGTACAGAAATGGGAGGAGGAGAACTCATGATTAAGTCATGGTAGACACGATAGAGACATTATACAGACATCTTATAGACAGTTATGATACATAGAATGTACAGACATGGCACAGGCATTCATGCTGTAAAGGCCGGTCCACACGCTCAGTTTTACACAATGATTTGTCTGCGCAGTTTTAAGTCGGAATAAAATCGTTGCAATTTTTAGAGCGTCCACACGGTGCCGACTTATGTGTGTCTGTGTGTGAGCATGGCCGGAATATCTCCCAAAGTAATGACGGTGCATCGTAGCTCGATAAAACTTGGTACACGTATTCATTAGGACTTAACGGTGATGTTTAGCTCGTGAAAATTTTTGGATTTTCTCCTTCATTTTTGAGTTATATGATGATACGTGCCGAAATTTGCAGTGAGCATGACATTTCTTCTTAACTACTGTACAGATTTAAACGAAACTTTGAATATAGAAACCTAACCTCCCAACGGCGATGTTTAGCTCGTGATAATTTTTTAGATTAGATAACGCCGTATAACTCGCAAACGAAGGCAAAATCGAAAAAATTGCCACGTGCTAAACATCACCGTTAGGTCCTAATGAATACGTGTACCAAGTTTTATCGAGCTACGTTCATTATTTTGGGAGATATTCCATGCCCATCGAATTTGGGGAGACCGGCCGCGAGTCCGGCCGTAAATTTATCCGAAACGTGCCATAGAGAAGGCAGTATTTTGATCAATTTTGGCATTTGCCTTGTTAAAGAAGAGATTGGATCATTTAGGAAATACGAGGAATCAAAATACAAGAGAGATGGCTTGTATGGAATCATTTTTTAATTTTTGGAATGGAATCGATTCCAGATGGAATCAATTTTTTATTTTTTTCCCCAATTATTTACGGTAAATGCTCCTCAACTTATTAATTTTTTACAGCATTTTCTCTGTTTACGCTTTCATCGATTTCATTGAATTTTACTACTAAGCTCTCGTATGTCTCCACCTACTTTGTCCCTGTTAGTATAGTCCTTGAATTTTACTCGCCAAATGCAAGAAAAACTTTCGTATAGAAGAGCATTAAATTCCCGAGAACATTACCGAAGGTCCGCCATTGTCGCCAGAATCGTTGAAACTGAGCACAAATTGAATCGGAAAACTGTGCCACCGTCCACACGTTCCGACTTGTCTGCGCAGTTCATCGAAATATATGATCTGTAGCTCAGATATTGCTGCAACTGTGCAGTCATTGTGCCAGCTTCAAAACTGCGCAGTTTTCCCGTCCACACGCAACGTAGTATCTGCAACAATTAAAACTGCGCAGACAAATCGTTGTGTAAAACTGAGCATGTGGACCGGCCTTAACATGACTAGTATATTCATAGGTACTTATTTCATTACTCGGCTTAAATCGCATGTTCATCTCCTGTTGCTGGTCTCCGAAATGTTTTCATTGAAGATATAGTGAGTTTGCTTGATGATTTATTTGCCTTTAAATTCCTGGTATATGGTGATGATAAATAATACTGATACAGGCAGTTATTGAACACACATTCGTGATAAATTCATTCAGCCTGGCCTGATTCAGGATTTACTGTCCAGATACGTCGTCATGAAATCGGTATCCAAGCAACATGTAGACATGATACAGACAGGATTAATACAGACTGTAAAAAAAGACATTTATGAAACATTGTCATGGTACAGAAAGTCATGATGAACGCATATCATGAATTGACAATTGCGCTAAATAGTTATGAAAGAGTAATAATACAGACATAGACTTTCATGATACTCTCTTGATCAGACAGTTATTATAGTGTTAATGATACAGACCAATATGATAGAAGTACTCAAGACACTGTCTGCATTAAACAATGAGTCGTTTACCAACTATATGCAGTTGGCCAAACTATATGCAGTTGGTCGACTGCCAATAATCATATGAAGCGGAGTAATTAAGGATAAACATTGCTAAATATCCGACTCAGAGTATCGAGAAAAATGAGTTTCCCCTCATAAGTTGTTCCATAGAAAACTTGTCAACAAAAGAAACGTTCGATGGGAAACAGCTGTATTGATTCTTCCGGAACAGATATATTTCTATTTTTACTAAATTTCCTCTAACACGTCAGGCCCAATTCCAACAATTACATCAACTTTAACCAATTAATTCCATTCGCACATAGCACATTAGTCTAGATATGGTATATATATAGATAAATCATACTTCTTCAAGTTTGGACAAAGAGTAACGCAAAGAGTAACGCAAAGAGTAACGAGTAACATAAATATGCTAACTAACTCAAGTTAGCGAAAGAACACAGGTGTACTCGTACACAAACAACACATATTCAGGGTGGAATTTGATAGGATTAATACATAAACAGATACACAATTAACACTGTACCGTAAAACCTGAAACTTAACCTTCTCTTTTACCCTACTGATATTTATTGGTCTAAAATCAAATAAGAAAAGGACCCAGCTGGATCGATATTAAATAAATGAACACTATAAAATTAAATTGTCAACATAATAACCACTATACAACACTCTATACACTTCTAATGCTGTAGAAGCAGCAGCAGCAGCAGCAGCAGCAGCAGCAACAGCAGCAGCAGCAACAGCAGCAGCAGCAGCAGCATCAACAGCAGCAGCAACAGCAACAGCAGCAGCAGCAGCAGCAGCAGCAGCAGCAGCAGCAGCAGCAGCAGCAGCAGCAGCAGCAGCAGCAGCAGCAGCAGCAGCAGCAGCAGCAGCAGCAGCAGCAGCAGCAGCAGCAGCAGCAGCAGCAGCAGCAGCAGCAGCAGCAGCAGCAGCAGCAGCAGCAGCAGCAGCAGCAGCAGCAGCAGCAGCAGCAGCAGCAGCAGCAGCAGCAGCAGCAGCAGCAGCAGCAGCAGCAGCAGCAGCAGCAGCAGCAGCAGCAGCAGCAGCAGCAGCAGCAGCAGCAGCAGCAGCAGCAGCAGCAGCAGCAGCAGCAGCAGCAGCAGCAGCAGCAGCAGCAGCAGCAGCAGCAGCAGCAGCAGCAGCAGCAGCAGCAGCAGCAGCAGCAGCAGCAGCAGCAGCAGCAGCAGCAGCAGCAGCAGCAGCAGCAGCAGCAGCAGCAGCAGCAGCAGCAGCAGCAGCAGCAGCAGCAGCAGCAGCAGCAGCAGCAGCAGCAGCAGCAGCAGCAGCAGCAGCAGCAGCAGCAGCAGCAGCAGCAGCAGCAGCAGCAGCAGCAGCAGCAGCAGCAGCAGCAGCAGCAGCAGCAGCAGCAGCAGCAGCAGCAGCAGCAGCAGCAGCAGCAGCAGCAGCAGCAGCAGCAGCAGCAGCAGCAGCAGCAGCAGCAGCAGCAGCAGCAGCAGCAGCAGCAGCAGCAGCAGCAGCAGCAGCAGCAGCAGCAGCAGCAGCAGCAGCAGCAGCAGCAGCAGCAGCAGCAGCAGCAGCAGCAGCAGCAGCAGCAGCAGCAGCAGCAGCAGCAGCAGCAGCAGCAGCAGCAGCAGCAGCAGCAGCAGCAGCAGCAGCAGCAGCAGCAGCAGCAGCAGCAGCAGCAGCAGCAGCAGCAGCAGCAGCAGCAGCAGCAGCAGCAGCAGCAGCAGCAGCAGCAGCAGCAGCAGCAGCAGCAGCAGCAGCAGCAGCAGCAGCAGCAGCAGCAGCAGCAGCAGCAGCAGCAGCAGCAGCAGCAGCAGCAGCAGCAGCAGCAGCAGCAGCAGCAGCAGCAGCAGCAGCAGCAGCAGCAGCAGCAGCAGCAGCAGCAGCAGCAGCAGCAGCAGCAGCAGCAGCAGCAGCAGCAGCAGCAGCAGCAGCAGCAGCAGCAGCAGCAGCAGCAGCAGCAGCAGCAGCAGCAGCAGCAGCAGCAGCAGCAGCAGCAGCAGCAGCAGCAGCAGCAGCAGCAGCAGCAGCAGCAGCAGCAGCAGCAGCAGCAGCAGCAGCAGCAGCAGCAGCAGCAGCAGCAGCAGCAGCAGCAGCAGCAGCAGCAGCAGCAGCAGCAGCAGCAGCAGCAGCAGCAGCAGCAGCAGCAGCAGCAGCAGCAGCAGCAGCAGCAGCAGCAGCAGCAGCAGCAGCAGCAGCAGCAGCAGCAGCAGCAGCAGCAGCAGCAGCAGCAGCAGCAGCAGCAGCAGCAGCAGCAGCAGCAGCAGCAGCAGCAGCAGCAGCAGCAGCAGCAGCAGCAGCAGCAGCAGCAGCAGCAGCAGCAGCAGCAGCAGCAGCAGCAGCAGCAGCAGCAGCAGCAGCAGCAGCAGCAGCAGCAGCAGCAGCAGCAGCAGCAGCAGCAGCAGCAGCAGCAGCAGCAGCAGCAGCAGCAGCAGCAGCAGCAGCAGCAGCAGCAGCAGCAGCAGCAGCAGCAGCAGCAGCAGCAGCAGCAGCAGCAGCAGCAGCAGCAGCAGCAGCAGCAGCAGCAGCAGCAGCAGCAGCAGCAGCAGCAGCAGCAGCAGCAGCAGCAGCAGCAGCAGCAGCAGCAGCAGCAGCAGCAGCAGCAGCAGCAGCAGCAGCAGCAGCAGCAGCAGCAGCAGCAGCAGCAGCAGCAGCAGCAGCAGCAGCAGCAGCAGCAGCAGCAGCAGCAGCAGCAGCAGCAGCAGCAGCAGCAGCAGCAGCAGCAGCAGCAGCAGCAGCAGCAGCAGCAGCAGCAGCAGCAGCAGCAGCAGCAGCAGCAGCAGCAGCAGCAGCAGCAGCAGCAGCAGCAGCAGCAGCAGCAGCAGCAGCAGCAGCAGCAGCAGCAGCAGCAGCAGCAGCAGCAGCAGCAGCAGCAGCAGNTGCAGTGTAGCAGTGTTGCAGTGTAGCAGTGTTGCAGTGTTGCAGTGCTGCAGTGTAGCAGTGTCGCAGTGTTTCAGTGTTGCAGTGTTGCAGTGTAGCAGTGTTGCAGTGTTGCAGTGTTGCAGTGTAGCAGTGCTGCAGTGTTCCAGTGCTGCAGTGTGGCAGTGCTGCAGTGTGGCAGTGCTGCAGTGTCGCAGTGCTGCAGTGTAGCAGTGTTGCAGTGCTGCAATGTAGCAGTGTAGCAGTGTAGCAGTGTTGCACTGCGCAGTTCCAGATTTGTTATCTGCGGCGATGAACGTTCCTGACACTTGCTCCTGATAACAGCTGACTCTTATCAGCGATAACGGTTATCAGCAGAACGCAGCTCAGCTGACAGCACCCCTCAGCTGACAGCACCCATCAGCTGACAGCACCCCTCAGCTGACAGCACCTATCAGCTGACAGCACCCCTCAGCTGACAACACCCATCAGCTGACAGCACCCCTNGTATATGGTACGAGGTACCAGGTACATGTGATGGTACATGGTACGAGGTACCAGGTACATGTGATGGTACATGGTACGAGGTACCAGGTACATGTGATGGTATATGGTACGAGGTACCAGGTACATGTGATGGTACATGGTACGAGGTACCAGGTACATGTGATGGTACATGGTACGAGGTACCAGGTACATGTGATGGTATATGGTACGAGGTACCAGGTACATGTGATGGTACATGGTACGAGGTACCAGGTACATGTGATGGTACATGGTACGAGGTACCAGGTACATGTGATGGTATATGGTACGAGGTACCAGGTACATGTGATGGTACATGGTACGAGGTACCAGGTACATGTGATGGTACATGGTACGAGGTACCAGGTACATGTGATGGTATATGGTACGAGGTACCAGGTACATGTGATGGTACATGGTACGAGGTACCAGGTACATGTGATGGTACATGGTACGAGGTACCAGGTACATGTGATGGTATATGGTACGAGGTACCAGGTACATGTGATGGTACATGGTACGAGGTACCAGGTACATGTGATGGTACATGGTACGAGGTACCAGGTACATGTGATGGTATATGGTACGAGGTACCAGGTACATGTGATGGTACATGGTACGAGGTACCAGGTACATGTGATGGTACATGGTACGAGGTACCAGGTACATGTGATGGTATATGGTACGAGGTACCAGGTACATGTGATGGTACATGGTACGAGGTACCAGGTACATGTGATGGTACATGGTACGAGGTACCAGGTACATGTGATGGTATATGGTACGAGGTACCAGGTACATGTGATGGTACATGGTACGAGGTACCAGGTACATGTGATGGTACATGGTACGAGGTACCAGGTACATGTGATGGTATATGGTACGAGGTACCAGGTACATGTGATGGTACATGGTACGTGGTACTCACAGCAGGCGGCGGCGGGCCAGCGTCTCCTTGGTTTTCTTGACGGCGGCGGCGGCGGCGGTGGCGGGGCGCAGGTACTCAACCACGGGTACCGCCGCCTCGCCCACCCCCTCCACCTCCTCCTCCAGGTCCTCCACCTCCTCCTCCAGCTCCTGCGTGCATGACGTGTACGTGTGTACATGACGTGTACGTGTGTACATGACGTGTGAATGTGTACATGAAATATGACGCGACTTAGTACTTATATCATATAGTCTGCACATATTTATTAATAAAGTCGTAATTATATCATATAGTCTGCGTGTATTTATTAATATAGTCATAATTACATTATAGTAGTCTTAATTACTCTAATTACTCTCAATTACTAATTACTAATTACTCATAATTACTCTATAGTCTGCTTAAATCGCAAGCTCACCAAGAATCTGAAAGCATTGAAAATGCCAAGCGAATTCAACATATCGTCAATGGAAAAGTTTCATAGAACGTTTTTCTCTATTCCGTATTTATATTTATTTTAATCACTGATTGTACATGTATTTTATAAAGTTCGTAAACTGATGATGGAGCTGGTCTTCGAAACGTTTGTATTGAAGATATGGTTAGTACAAAACTACAGAATATGCCTTCCACCTTTACGTAATTTGTTAGTGTTGAGAATAATTTGAAGTTGAATAATTTTAATAAACCATAGCAGTTCTGAGTCAACACATCGGCTAAAAGTTAGCACCCACCTCGAGCAGCTCGTCCAGCTCCTCCTTGGACCTGCCGGGGGTCGAGTCCCCCTCGAGCTCCTTGACCCTTTGTTCGAGGGCCGTGAGGCCAGCATCGAGCGAGCGAACCGAGAGCTCGAAACGCTGCCACTGCTCGATCACAAGCCTCAGCTTTTCTCGCCTCGACTCGATCTTGTCGAGGGCAACCTTCCAGCTCCTCGAGACGTCGACAAGCTCTAGACCTACGGCTGTTTGACAAGCCTCGTTGGCTTTGGCAATGACAGCGTTCGCCTTGTCAGTGAAGTCGTTAATTACCGATCCCTGGTCGTACAGCCGCTGACGTTCCTCGTCTACACGCTGCAAGGCTGACCGTAGAGATGTGATGGACGTGGCGGTGTCCTCCATGGACAAGTTGCTGGAGGCACTATGGACCAGAGCCTTGCACTTATCCAACGCGGCTTTATACTCGTAGAATTCCGCCAGGTTCTTCTCCATCGTCAGCCTGCATTTCTTGGCAGCTGTCGTCACCTCGTCCAGATCCTTAGTGAGATCCTGTAGCTCCACCGTAAGCTCTTCTTGCTCATCTGATCCTAACGAAGGCACGATCCTTTCGGCCGTCTGCCCAAGCTGTTGCAGGGACTCTCCGATAAGCTTTTCGCTGGAGAAGAAGGAGTTATGATCTTCAAGCTCAGAGCTCAGGTTCTCAAAGTCTACACCGTCGTGAGTCTGGAGGCGAGACTTGGCGTTGGACACCCACTCGGCTATTCTAGTGCTGAAGTCCTCATAGTCGATCCTGAGCATCTTGGCATCAGTGAGGTACTTGAGCCTGCTTTTCAGCTCTAGAGGGTACGTTGACAACACCATGTTGGCTTCTGCAATCCTCTCCTGAAGAATATGCGGCAAGCCAGACTCCTTCTTGGCCGCAGTTAACACCTCTTTGACTTTCTCCAGCTGGCCTTCGATGTCCGAGCTGAGGTTGTTGTGAGTCTCGATCTCGTCCTCGGCACTCTCAACCTCAAGGGTGAGGAGAGGTCTGGACTTAAGCTCTGACTCTTGTTCGAAAAGCCACTCCATGGCGGTGTTAAGCTCCACCTGCAGTTTCTTGTGGCTCTCGGCGGTGGTCTCATGCTCCTGTTGTTTGTTCTCAACTTCGCGGCGCAAGTTTGAGACTCCAGATTTCAAAATCTGTAGTTCCTCCATGATGGCGTTCCGGTCCTCGACATGCCCCTCTTCTCCGATGATAGCACCCTTGTCTTGGGCTGAGGTGAGCTGCCCTTCACACTCCTGGATCTTAATGATGACGGCACGCAGTTTCTTGAGCTTGTCGGCCACAGTCATTTCGCTTGTTTCAATGTCGCCAAGGATGATCGTGTACCGGCTGATAAAAGTGCTTATATCAGACACAAGCGAAGCGTACTGTTGACGCACTAGAATCAGCTGCCTGATCCTCGTTATCTGCTTCTCCAAAATCGACATGAGCTCTTGCTGCTGCCTGATAAGCTCCCTCATCTCCTCCATGGTGATATCAGGACACTTCCTCATCTGCTCCAAACTTCTCCTGAACTCGGATACTTTCCGCATGACGGCTTGGTAAGCGAGCAGCAAATTTTGCCCGTCCATGACCGTACGGCCGACAGGTCGACTCAAACCTCGTGCCTCCTTCTGGATGTTAGCTAGAGTCTGCGTGCTTTCCACCATACGTTCCGTCATCTTTTTCTGGGTGCAAATAGCTTCTCGTATTTGTTCAATCTTTGCCGGCAAGTTGTTGCTGATCTGTTCGCTCCGGTCCTGAAGTTTGCTTACGATCTCGCCCAGGGAGAATTTGTCGGCGTCGGTGAGGTAGTCCATCAAATCGGTGCACATATTACCGACACTGTTTACTCTCGCGCTTGCTTCCCCTTGTTCATCATCAAGTTTCTCGAGCTTCTTGAGATGTTCTTCGAGTACTTCGGCAGTATTCAGGCTCCTTGTGTCCACCTGTAAGGCGCCTTCTGCCTCGATGTTCCACTTGTTGCATGCATCTATCTTCTTTTCAAAGTCCTTGCGTACTTCGACCAGGTTCAAGATGCAGCTTAGAGTGTCGGACAGTGTCTGCTTCAAGTCACTAAATTTGTCGGAAAATTCTGTAATTATTTCATTAAGTTCATACGCATCTTCTTCGTCACACTCCTTGAGTAAAGATTCCGCGTATCGTTTGGTAGACGCAAAGTTGGTTTCATAGAACAGCTGTACGTCGGAGTTGAGTTTCTTGTAGCGCTCGCACACCTTTTCTGCCGCCTCAGCCCGAAGAGGCAGTAGACTCGGACAGGCTACTTCGGATTCCTTGCCCTTCATCCATAAGTTGATTTGCTGTAGATTATCTTCAAAAGTCTGGCGTTCATCATAGGCCGAGACCAAGCTACTCTTGACCTCGTCAGTGCGGGCGTTGAGTTCCTCTTGTTTGCTCTGAATTTCTTTGATTCGATCCTCGAGCTCCCGCACCTCGGACCCCTCCACATCCCCTTTGATGTTCTCGAGGGTTTTTTCGATTTGGGAAATTACTGCATTCTTGTTTGCTATTTCTTTTTGCAAATCCTGTGAAAAGAAAAGATGAAAAAATGCATTGAAGGAACAATGTGACTGAGAAAATATAAGCGCAATTATGTTCGCAATTTCTTTCTGGAGATGCAGCAAAAGAATCTATTTCTCTAGGAGAATGTTTAAATGTTAATGAGATTGTAAACCAAAAATTGTTTGAAAATTTTAGGTGTATGGACCCTTCAAATGGCAATTTACATGGAAGCTGAAATGCCATAAGGGCTTAGTTTAAATCCGGGAATCCTTTAGCAGACCAATTATTATTTAGTTTAAAATCGTCAACAATACATCAAAAACAGATAGGATAAAAACGGTCAAGGAGGTTTGATAACAAGAAAAGAAACGATAAGGTAAACCGTTGCTAAAACTGTTCTTTCCATAACACCTCCCACATACCATAACATCCCTCAGTCCTCCACATTATTCCCTCCGAGAAATTTTCTCGGAAGGAATAATGGGCTAAAACTTTTCTTACTATAGAGAATATGAAAATACTCACGTTGATGTCGTTTATGCGTAGTTCAACATTCTTGCTGGAGTGGCCCAGCATGGGTAAGCCATCGAAGTATTCGGTCTTCTCGACGAACCACTCGGCGAGATCGTTCACATTCTGCTTGGCTTCTTCGTAGCCTTTGCGTGTCATCTCGATAACCTGTTTTTTCTTGCCCACACGCTTCTTCAAGTCGCTGTATTTCTTCTGCACTGACCTCAGCTGCTCGTCAACCTGCTGGTTGTCAAGGCTCGACAACTTCGGCTTGATTTCGTTAGCCTTCTCCGTGAGCTCCTCCACCTTCACGTTGGCCTCCCTGAACTTGCTCCAGAGTTTCTGGACTTCGTCGTTGCGGCGTTTGGAGTCGGGGTAGTCAACCTTATCGCACTTTTCCAGCAGCTTGATGATGGTGTCGAACCAGCTATACACTCCTCGCAACTTGGTGCGGTACTCCTCGATACAGCCGATGATTTCACTGCGGGTGTCGATGATGTCGTTCACCTCCTCTTCCAGTGAGTTCATCTGACACCTCACGTCATCATCGTCAGTGTCGGGAGTCAGGGTCATCTGTTTCACTTCGAGGTCGTCAAGGATATTCTGCTTCTCGATGATCTTGCTTCTCAGGTCGTTGAGCTGGGCCATCTCGTTGGCTTGAGCCTCATGTCGAAGCTTTACCGGCTTCAGCCGCAGCTCATGGATTAGATGTTGGTTGTCCTCTATCCACTTCTTAATGTCCTCGTTCTGCTTGGATAAATCCTCCAGCTCCGTAACCGTGCTGCTGATTGACGTGATCCGCACCTGGATCTGGGGATCGGACGCACCTTTGACACATCCAACAATGATCGTGAGTACTAACACAATCGTAATAAACATTCAAAGGACTAGCAGGAGATCCCGTCATTGCTGGAGCAAGATGAAAATTTGTCCTGAAATTTGACGATACGCGATTAAATCGTACAGTGGTTATCAAAATGTTTCCTGAACCAAGAATTGTTGATTGAAGAATGAAATGGACCCTTTCAAGCCCTGATCTGATTTTAATTTAGTTCAATTTCCACTGATGATTTTTAGATGTATTTCCATATTGACGATTCGGCGTATACCAAACCATTGAGTTATTGTTCCAGCAAACTAGGTTTATACAGTACCTCTAGTGGTCTATGCCACAAAAGACTAGCCTTATACAGTACCCTTGTTTGTCTACTGCAACAGTAGGTTGACCTTATACGGAAACAATCGTGGTCTATATTACATCAGACTAGGCTAACATAGTACCTTCAGTACTTCAGACAATACACGCCGACTGTCCAGGACCTCCGAGTGATACATGATTACAAAATGTTGAATAACCACTACTCTTGAATAAAAAATTTACGAATGAAATCATTGCTCAGAGCACTAGTTTGTGAAATTTAACAGCAGATATAACAGAAATTATGATTATTAAATGCCAATGGACACGTGCTCAATGAGGTCCAAGCTCTTCAACTGCGGAGTGCATGTCAAAGCTCCTTACCTGCTCAGTGAGATCCTGGAGCTTGGCGCGCACCAGCAGCTCCCTGCCAGGCTCTCCCTGCAGGAGCTCCCTTCCAGAATCTCCCAGGACCGTGGACGGCGACCCTGACCGCGACACCGTCGCCTCGCACGCCTGCACCGCCGCCGCCAGCGTCGACCTCTCCTTCACCAGCTTGACCTGCCACGACTGGTACGAGTGGAAGGCTTTATTAGGAGGTGTAGGCTGTGACAAAATTTTAGGCCGCTCAGGTAGGTACGAATGGAGCAAGGTGGAAAAGAGAGAAAAGAAGAAAAGTGGATATGAAAGATAGTTGGATCCCTAAGTTTGGCAGGTGGGTTGGCATGTTGAGGAGTTGGGAAAGTGAGGAGGTTATAGGTGAAAATGTGAGGTAAGTTGGAAAGCGAAGTAGGTTAGGAAAGTGAGGTAAGTGTGGAATATGATGTGTGTTTAGTAGGTTGGTTGGGAAGGTTAGTCAGGTAGATGTGTTAGAAAGTTGCGATTGGGTTATGATACTTTTATATTCAACCAATCTTTAATACCATAGAAAATATCACTTCACAATATACAATAATACTAACCCTGGCCATTTCGAGCTGATATTTTGCGTCCTCTATGGTCTGCACAGGAGTATTGGTCTCCTCGACGATGATGGGCTCCCACTCGTCGAGGTTGGCCGTGATGTTGTCGAGCGTGGCTTCGTACTCCTCGAATTTGGCCAGCGACTCGGCGAGTCTCTTCTGTATCTGAAGAGCAGTTCTGAGCAGCGAGTCGTAACTCTCCTGCAGGTTGTGGATCTGGTGCTCATACGTCTCTTGGATGGTCTCTACAGACCCGATGTATTTGTTGATCTGCTTGTGTGCCTTATTTTTAACGCGGTCCAACACCTGCTGGAACTCGCGGATGTTTTCCAACTCCTTATCGTGCTGATGGATTAGCTCCTCGGTGTGTTCCCGAGATCTGATGGACATTGAATTCTCAGACATGAGCTGGAAACTGACTTGCAGAAGCCATTTCTCAACCTCCTGCAGAGCTGCTTGGTACTCGACAGCTTCTTTGATCTCAGTCTCAAGGCCTTCGATGACTTCAACACATCTGTCGTTGAGGTTAAACCACTTCTGTTCGAGGGCTGTCATTTCTTCCTCGTAGGAGGTGTCGTTAGAGTTCTCACTGAACTCCTTAGTATCCTTCAGGAGGCGCTTGAGTTCCCGGTCCTTGCTCTTGATCTGCTGCTGCGTGTGACGGTACCGTTCGAGGAGGGTCCGCATCTCTGACACCTCGCCCTTGGAGTCGGGGGTCTCGAAGAGTGCGTCCTCCAGCTCCCCGAGACAAGACTCGAGTCGTGACTTAGACTCCGCGAACTCCGACCAACGACTGAGATCGTGCTGCTCACGACACCCACGAGATCAGTACGAACGAGACTCCTAAACAATTCGTAACCTTGTTTAAATACTCAAAACACACTCTCGAACAACCAAGTGAAATTTTTGAAAGTTCTAAGCTAAGCTGTTCTAAATGAACTAAATGTTCTAAGCTGTAACCGACTCAATGCCACCCAAGGAAACTCGTTCGACCGTTATTAGGTCCTACTTAGGTTGTAACTAATCCTTGTGATTAATCCTAATCCCTAACTAATCCATCCCTCCGGCGTATTATCCACCCAATAAGGTGGTTCGTTGCAATCTACTCATTCATGGATTGCCAAAAATATTTTGCCACCTTGAAGGATAGTTGAAAATTTCGTCGTGACATTACTGCTAACTATTACTATACATTAATCTGCACTCACAATAGTTGAAGTTTACGTTTATATATGAAGTTAAATTATATTGTTAATTACGGAGGAACTAAAATAAATATTTCTCTACTGAAATGTTGTTGAATTTTAAAATATCTCACACCCCGATACATATCAACTTGCATATCGACATATCAACTTGCAAGTATTTATATAAAAACCTTGCTTTATATCTCAATGGCAGCATGCAACCAATTATCGGTGCGTCTTGTTCACTCATGAACCCACTCATGACATGACCCACTCATGACATGACCCACTCATGACATGACCCACTCTTGACATGACCCACTCATGACATGACCCACTCATGACATGACCCACTCATGACATGACTCACCTTAAGCTTGGTGATGGCGGAGCTGACGGAGATCTTAAGACGGTCGTAACTGTCCCTGAGTCTCGTATACTCAGCCCTGAGCTTCTCCTGCAGCTCTGGGGGAGCCTGGGACGCCGCTCTGGAGTAGGCGTCACCCACCACCGCCAGCAGATGGAGTCCCTCAGAAGCCCTCGTCGCCACTCCCTGCAGCGTCTCTAGCTTCTCCCGCAGCTGCGCAACCACAAGGACGAAACATAGGAGCCTTTAACGGGGGAAATTAACATGCGAGTCATGGGTGAATACTTGCGAGTGATGGATGAGTACATGCAAATGATGGGTGAGTATAAGCGAGTGATCAACCGCTTGACCTAAACAGGTCAACTACACCTCCCCCCTCCTGCCAAGGCCTCCCTCCTAACCAAAACTCAAAATCGTCTCTGCCTCTAAATTATCAATAACTTAACAGGCACTGCACTTTGGGCACCCATCTGTCATGTTCAACCTAAAACAGACCCTGCATCCTCATTTCTCCTCAGAATTAGGAACACACATAACCCATGCCACGGCCAAATTATACTTAACACGGCCGACCTCAGCATCTCAATTTAACTAAAGACAATCAATCGTAAGACATCTAGCACCTCAGTCTCGGTGCCGTTGTGCTGCTGGCAAGACGCGACGGTGCCGTGACGACGCGACAGCCACGCGTCGAACTCCTCTTGCGCCTCCACGAACTCGGTGTGGTCGCTGAGCGTCTTGTGAGCAACCGCAATCAGGCTCTGTGGGCAGACGTAGAAATATTAACCGCAATCAGGTTCTGTAGGCAGAAGTAGAAATATTAATCCCACCAGGCGCTTTGGGCAGATGAAAAATTATCAACCCAATCAGGCTCTGAGGGCAATTAAAGAAATATTAACCCAACCAGGCTCTGTAGGCTATTGCGGGCATATCAACCAAGATCCGCTCACAATATCTGAACGCAACCAGTTAGTACCTGAAGCTGAGCAAGGACGCTGCAATGTCGGGTCTGCAGGCCAAGAGTCTGATCCCGCACAGGGCGGTAGGCGCAGTAGACCATGAGGGTCTCACAGCGCTCGCATAGCGACTCCATTAGCGCCTTCTTCTGCGTCGCCTCCTCAAGTAGACCCTGAGAGACGTAAGACGGGAAGTGAGGATCTGTATGGTCTCCTTCTAACACGATATTTTATTCACTCACTCACTATTTACTCAAACCATCCCCTCCTACCTGATCCTTCGTATCTACTCCCGCGCAAAAATTTCTCCCACACTCTATCCAGCCTTCTTATGTCACAAGCCTTCTCTTTACATTCTACTCCGGCCTTCCATTCATCTCCCAATCCAACATTCCTCTCACCTTCCACTGTTCGAGGTCTTCGGGAGTGGGCTCCTTTGGCTCAGTCTCAATTTTCTGCTGGAAGTCCTGCAGCCAGGAGTGGAGTTCGTCGTAGGATGTCTGGAAATCCTGCCAAGCCTGCAGACACTTGCCGAAAGTCCTCAAGTTGTCGTTATTGCTGTTCTGCAGCCCCAGCCACTCCTGTTTGAGGTTCTCGGCTTCAGTCCTGAGGTTGTCTTTGCCATCCTCGGAGGTCGTATCCATCAGGTTCTTGTTGAGAGACACCGCCTTGGTGATAATGGGTTCACCAGCAAGAAGCTTCTCCTGAAGCTGCAGCTGCTTGGCCTGATGGTCAAGGACCTGTTCCTTTTCACCGTGGCAATCACTCGTCTGTTGCAGGTCAAGACTCATCTTTCGCAGCCACTCCGTGGCGTCCATGTAAGCCTGATAGTAAGCCTCGTGATGCCGCACGTACCCCTCAAGGATCTTGATATTCTTGGCCACCTGCGACTTGAGGCTCTCGTACCTGCTGATGCACGTGTCGACCGCGCACTGTGAGGCGTCATCCTCCAGCTTCTTCGAGGCGAGCCTGTCGATCATGTCGCGGTGCACTGCGATGTCTCGGATGATGATACGGTACTTCTCGAGTGCACCCCTCTTTTCGCTGAGGTCACTAAAGAGGACCCCTTGTTCTAACGCCTTCACTTCGATCTCCTCCATCCACTCCATAACATCCTGGCACATCTTTTCAGTCTCCGCAGATTTGGAGAGTAGGGCGCTAATCTCCTGCTGCTGACCGTAGATGTCAGATATCAGCTGTTCGAACTGCTGTCGCATATTTTCTGTGTTCTGCAGGATTTTTCTCGCCCCCTCCTGCTCGGTATTCAGTATCACGCGTTCCTTGAGTTCCAAAACATACCTAAGCTTGTGCTGGCCCTGCTCAAGAGAGTTCTTGATGGACTTGACAGTCGCCAGGTTGTCCTGGAGTTCGCTTATGTTGCTGGTGCCGGTGTCACACTCTTCCAGCTTTGCTTTGGTGGTCTCGATCCAATCAGCGCACTCAGCGTAGAGCTGATTGTGCTGCTGGTGCTCCTGAAAGTGGATCTCTAGTCTCCTCATGACCTCCTTGGCATGCGACAACAGCGTGTTGTACTTCGTGGTCAGCTGAGTAACAGCGTTGCTGACTCTGGAATCAGCGCACGTTTCCAACAGAAGCTGGGCACGAATGTTGAGTAGATCAAGTGTTTTCTGCCAGTCGAAGATAGCCTGAAGATGGGCCTGGAACTCCTCCAGAAGGATTCGCTTCTCCTCGGCGGTGTTTTGCAGTTTGTTGTAGCCCTGGACGCGGGTTTCCATGGCGGCTACCCACACTTCGCATTCCTTGAACTTGTCCTCGTACTCCGTCCACTTCACGATGCCCATCTCCAATAGATTCTTAGTCTTGCCTACCTGCGTCCTAAGGGCAAAGGGAAGAGAAAATGCAATTCAGGAAAAATCAAAATCTTGAGGGCACTCCAGTGTACACAATTTGGTGCATTCTAGTATACATAATTAAATGCTATACAGGTCACAGGAGGTATACAAAACAATATACAATACAACACTATTATACAATATTGGGTACAAGAACAATCCAGAAGGCCGTAAAACGAGTTATGGCACACATGAGTGCATTAGGTTGTAATAGAAAATCCCCATAGTGTCACCTCCTTTACCGGTTGGCTCTAAGAAGTGCCTCATATTGCTGCCTCATCCAGAGCACTTGAGTGCAATAAAGCGCCCCAGAGTAAACTAAATTGACTCAGAGAGTGCATTAAAACATTCCAAAATACAACTATAGTGCACTAAAGAACTACCGAACCAACCTAAATTGCACTTAGAATGGTCTAAAATGCCCAAGGGCGTGGAGGACTTACAGGAACTTGTCGAACTCGTCCTGCAGGAAGGCAACCTCCTCTTCGATGACCTCCCTGTCCTCCTCGTCAGCCAGGCTACAGGCTTTCTCAGCGAGGTGGAAGGCTTTGTCTAGCTTGTCTTGTCCGTCCTCCTGCTCATTCTGCAGCATTTTGAGGACGGTGGCCTTTCCGCTGATGGTGTCTTTGTCGCCCGTGGCCTCCGCACACTTGGCCATCCTGTCCTTTGCGGACCGCAGCCAGTGCATAAAGTCGTTGCCGGCATCTACGAAGTCCTGGTGCTGCGTCAGCATCTGCTGCTGCAGCGTCAGCAGCTCCTTTGCCTGCCTAGTCAGGTTGTGGTACGCCGAGGAGATCTCGCACGCGCCGCTCTGGACCTAAGCGGGAGTACGGGGTGATACTCGTACATGGTGAGATACTGGTACGTAGAGTGTCATACGGCACTAATAATCGCCAGGGGCACTGGTACTTTATCCAACCCAGATACTTCATTATAATGGTACTCCAAGCTAAGTACCAAGCAATGAGTATCAAGCAACAAACACTACGTAACCAGCATCCAGTATTAAGTATCAATATCAAGTATCAGTACCAAGTATCAGCATCAAGTATCAGTACCAAGCAACAGATACCTGTCCCCCAGAGCTGTCCGTGGCCTTAGCAGTAACGGACTCGATGACAGGCTCGAAGGCCACGATGTCTTGCACGATGCAAGTCGTGCGTCGCAGCTTCGCCTTACGCTCCCCGATACTCAGCGACGACACGCGCTGCGACGGCCCTGCACGGTACGACACGGTCTTGACGAGATAACATTGCACGATACAATACGGTACAACACGGTTCTAGCGTTATAACTCTAGACGGTATGACACGGTCTTCACGAGATAACCTTGCCCGATACGGTACGGTACAACACGGTTCTGGCGTTATAACTCTGCACGGTATGATACGGTCTTGACGAGATAACCTTGCACGATACGGTACGGTACAACACGGTTCTGGCGTTGTAACTTTGAACGGTACGACTCGGTCTTGACGAGATAACCTTGCAATATACGATACGGTACAACACGGTTCTAGCGTTATAACTCTAGACGGTATGACACGGTCTTCACGAGATAACCTTGCCCGATACGGTACGGTACAACACGGTTCTGGCGTTATAACTCTGCACGGTATGATACGGTCTTGACGAGATAACCTTGCACGATACGGTACGGTACAACACGGTTCTGGCGTTGTAACTTTGAACGGTACGACTCGGTCTTGACGAGATAACCTTGCAATATACGATACGGTACAACACGGTTCTGGCGTTATAACTCTGCACGGTATGATAGGGTCTTGACGAGATAACCTTGCACGATACGATAGGGTAAAACACGGTTCTGGCATTTTAACTTTGCCCTGTAAGACATGGTCGTGAGATGATAACCTTGCACGGTACTACACGGTCCTAAGGCCTGTTGTGATAACCCTGCTTGGCACGGCACGGCACTGAGGCTGTCGTGATTGCCTAGCTGCAGGATGCAACACGGTTAATTCGCTTGACGAGACAACTCTGCACTGTAAGACACGGTAACACGACTTGGCGTGACAACCGTGGACGGAACTCTACGGTAACGCGACTTGGCCCGACAACTTTAACATAATCCAGCACGTATCTTGGGCTCATAATGAATGTATTACTACTCAGGGAACTCATATACTTGATATCAGAGAAGCTTGCGTTGCAAAAATTAGAACCACAATATAGCACAAAAGCCAAAAATTTCATACACGGCTAAAAAGTTCAACAAAAAAGACACAAGATCAGCATGAAGGCCGCAAAGTGGACACGGAGGCTCCAAAATGGTTATGAAAGCCACAAAGTAGGCATGTTACGGACTAGTTTGTACCAGCCAAAACTTGGACACCGCGGCCAGAAAATAGACAATCAGACCCCATATGTGAACAGCGAGGCCCTACATTTGCAATGATGGCCTAAAGTTGTCATTCGGACGCCGAAATAAACAAAAGTTAAAATAGGCCACTAACCTGATCCTCTCCTTGCCACTGAGGCCATCTCAGATGATAACTGATGTAAGTGGGCCTCCCTCTCGCTGATCCATTGCTGCATGTTGCTGTATGAAGCATTCATGTCCGTCCACTCGAGCAGGTTCGTCTCAAGGCTCACCTTCGTGCTCGACATTTTCCGGACTAGTTTATCCCAGTCCGCCTGAAGAGCCTCGATCCTCTCGTTGATTTCATTTCTACCATCGGCTCGGGTGTTTCTGAGAACCTTCTCGCCCCATCCGACAGCAGCACTAACGAGATTTTGGCCTTCCTCCTGTTTCCCCAGAAGAGCTTGAAGCATCTCCAGGTGTCGCTCCAAGGTCTCTTTGCTAGCGTCACCTGGGATGCTGGAGCAATCCTGGACCACCGTATGGACGTTGTCCATCCATTCGGTAGCCGTGTCCATTGCGACCTCAAATTGCTTATGCTGGTCAAACGTGGACTCCACCTTTTTCACCACGTCCTTTGCCAATGTCAGTAAAAGTTGGTATCGCGACGTAATGTGGCTCATCTGATTCCTGACGAAGGTGTCGAGGTGAGTTTTCGTCAGAGTCTCGGACAACTCCTGAAGATGGGTCAGCTGTGACTGGTTCTCCTCTAGTGTCTGCAACACCTCCTGCAGACACATACAGGCCAAACTTGTGAGACACACTGTCAACAGTAAGATGAATTCCAGATGTAAGACACACAAACAGCAATTCCTTCAGAGCACACCTCATCGAAACTTGGAATATACACATTCAATTTATGGTTCTCTTTTGGTGGGGCGCTAACTGTAAACAGAATCAATTTGCCAGACACTCATATTAACACCTACGTGACACTCATGATACAAATCACGTCGCACATCCAAGAGATGGCATTAAGACAATTTCCTTTGAATCGCAACCTTCAAGCAGGACAATAAAACAAACGACCAGTCTCATTAGACCCTGACGCTCGATCAACAGCTTCAACAGCTTCAACGATCAACATTTAGATTCAACAGGGGAGCAGTTGGTACATGAGCGGGGTTGCAAAGAGTTAGCAATCTTTGACCCATAGGGTTCATTCAAACACAAGCCAGCAATCACAGAGGTGATAATGAGGTGCCCCAACATTTTGTAATTACTATAATGTCACTTAGACCCACTTTAGGACCTAAAATTCATAATATTTTCAGCTCATCAATAGAAATATTGCTATTTTCATGATATCATTATTGGTATCATAAGTAACAATAATTTATGTTGTCGCAGATAGCACACCTACCTTGACCTTGTTGACCTGGTCGGTCTTCTCGCCGATGGTGGTGTAAAGCATCGTCTTGTAAGCCTTCATATCGGCGTCGGTCTTCTGCAGCCAGTCCGACAGTCGCTCGTACTCCTCCTTGTACTCCCGCCACTTGAGGACCGTCTGCTGAAGGGCATCTTTCTGTTCGGCGATATCCTTGAAGAGCTCTTCAAATCCCTCCTTGAGGGACTGCATCTCCTTTTTGTACGACTCCTGGCCTGAGGAAGAGGTCGAGTGCAGTAGGACCTCCCCGCGGTGATAAAGTTGATCCAAAAGAATCTGGCCCTGGGCCTGACGAGAGAGCAGGGTCTCCATGGCGTGAGCTGATGTCTCGATCGAGAGCTTGTCGCTCAAATTGCGCTGGCGAAGTGCTGGGATCTTGTCCCGAGTCCTGTTGATGAAGGAAAGGAGGTCGTCATGAGCGTCCTTGTAGTGCCGGTGGTCACGATATTGAGTCTCGCGCTCAGCCCGCAGGGTCGTGATGCGTCCTGACAACACTTCGAACTGGCGAAGGACATTCTGAGCCTGGACGGCTACTTGCCCCTGTTTCTCAGTGGCTTGCATCTCGCTGGCTTTCACCTTCAGCCCCTCCACTTCGTACTTCTCGCATCGCAGTTTCTCCTCCAGACCCTGAGGATCAAAAGGGCGTTAACGTTAAGCCTACCAGATTACGATAGCGCCAACGACAAGTTTACCAGATAATGATGTCAACGGCAAGGATAACCAACTGTATATGGTGCTGTCATGAAAGTCATTTTTAAAACAGGATGTTCAGTTAAGGCCAACGTCACAATAATGATATATATTAAAAAAAATATTCAACAAAATCAAGGATAAAGGGACATCCGATATAATCATCGAACACATTCAATTACGCTGGCATGAGGCAGTGGCATCTTCAGAAATTAGCTCCAATGTAGTTTTTACATGAAGTTACTTAGCTGAAACGAGATTCAAATCTTGGTCTACTGAGGACAACTTTGCTACCTTGACTTTAGATAGTAAAACATTGACTACAATTAATTTAGAGAAGCATAAGGGGACCAAACAATTATAACAATGATGGCGATCTACCTTGAGACGCTCGAGCTGCGCTCGCTTCTCGGAAAGGTTTGACTGGAATTGGCTGACGTCAGAAAGCGCGGACTCGACGTGCTCGATGGAACTCTTCAGCTGGTTGATATTGGTGAGGAAGCCCGTCCATCGATTGATGGTATCGTCTAAGTAAGTCTTTGTCTCTACCATCTTGGCAGCGACGGCCGTCCATTCTTGCTGCAGCTTCTCCACGACACAGTTGATGGCATCGTGTCCGGGAGGTGCCGTGTTTGCCAGAACTAACTGCGCGAGTTCCACGGTAGACTGAACCTTAGTGAAACCCTCCTCCTTGCACATCAGTAGCTCCTGGATAGTTTTGAGTTTCTTTTCAAGCTCCTTCTCGGTGGTTGAGGTCATGTCTGAGCAATACGTAAGTTTCTTCTTGATGTCGTGTAGCCAATTCTGGCACTCGGCCACTCGCGAGTCATAGTCTGCGTGGTGGCCAACGTATTGCTGCCACTTGTTGCACATGTCTTTAACTCTATTGGATAATTGCTGATAAGCTAAAGTCAATTCCTTTACCTGGAAGCTCCGACCATTCAAATTATCGCCGTTGAGCGACTGCGCTTTCTCACTCAGTTGGTCAATCTCGAGCTCTTTGGCACGAACTTCACCCTGAATTTCCTTCAGCTCATTCAAGGTTTCTTTCTTCTCTTCTAAAGTTGCACGCAAGTTAATGGCGTGAAGTTTGTTATCAACATTTCTTAACCATGCCTGCATGACGTCCTTCACAGCTTCGAAGTTGGTCCAGTTCGCCAGAGTGGTCTCAAGGGCGTCGATGGTAGAGGCGACGGCTGACACGAGGGCCTGCCAGTCCTGTTGAGTAGCGTCGATCTGAGCCCTGATGTTGCTCTGTCCTGACTCCACGGTGCCGGGTAGCACCTTCTCCCCAAGACCTCTCACCTGTGTGATGCGTGGCTCTTCGTCAGGCAAACTCTTCTGCAGGTTCTTGAGCTTGTCAAGGTTGGCACGCAAGCTGATGTGCTCACTATTGCTCTGGCCCCACATCTCGACGGTGTTGTGGGTGGCCTCAAGCCACTCCTGAGTTTCCAGGACCGACTTGCTGTATTGTTGGTGGTCACTAACAATCGCCTCGTAACGCTCCAAGTAAGACTGGATCTTCTCGTGCATATCCTCGTGCTGACCCGCCAGAGAGGCTAGGAACGACTCCACGCGGTCAGACTTCTCTGGTAGATTCTCTGACTTGTCTCGGAGGTCTATTAGTGCTTGCTGCTTCGCACTAATGTCATGCAGCAGGACTCTGTACGTCTGAAGTTGTGCTCGTTTTTCGTCCAGTGTCGTCTTGAGTTCGATATAATTCGGTATTTTCTTCTGAGTCTCTTTGATCCACTTTTTCAGATCCTCAGCGGCTTCTTCATAGCAGCTCCAGCGGCCTATCTTGTTGTTGAGGTCCCTCTCCAGCGTTGAAGCGCTGTCAAAGAGCGCGTCGTACGCCTGCTGCAGGTCTTCTAACTGCCCGCGAATAACCTCAGTTCCTTCATCCCCCGTCGAGGCGTAGAGTTTCTCCCCCAGCTCCACAGTTGTGTTCAGCAGCGCCAGAGCCGTTTGTTTCTCTTTTAGAAGCTCCGTCGAGTTTTCGAGACGTTTATCGAGCCCATTCCTGTCAGGAGGTAGCTCGATACAGCGCGCTAGCTTGTCCTGAGCAGAGGTTAGCCAACTCACACACTGGTTATATTTCTCGTTGTATGCCTTGTGATCCTTCACGCCAGATTCGCACTTCTTCAGCAGATCCTGTGGGGAAAGCAGTGGCAATGTCGCATTAACAACAATCGAGTCATTTTCTAGTGGAAATTAAAGATTGTTGAGTACGGAAGTACACATTACGTTCTACAACGGCCTCGTAAATCTCTTGATTAGCACAATAACACTCGCTGCTCTATTACAAGTGCGTCAGGTGTTCTAGGAAAATTAAAACCGGAGGACCAAACAAATTAAATCGTATAATTAGTCTTGCTGAAGTACACCAACTTTTTTGATAACCTGGGAACGCCACATATCCTTGTTTTCAAGTATCAGCTAAATATTAATTTAAAAATGAATTCAGTCCATTTCTCTGAATATAAATAAACCTAAACCATGACCTACTACTGTACTTGGCTCAATGATAACAGGACTTACCCCGATAATTTGCTCAGTAATCATGACCCAAAACAGAAATTTGCTTCAGGATAACCATGACCTACCTTGGCAGTTTGCTGCATGGCCTTGAATCTGGAGGTAACCTGCTGCATGTTTACTGATATCCTTGAGTCGACCACGGACCCCATCAGGTCGCACGAGTCGTTAGTGAGCTGCTCCAGGTCTCCTTGGTGTTGGTTCATCGAGCAGATTAGGTTCTGAGGTAAAGGAAAAAAGAGGCCACATCATCATCGGACAAATCCAACATCAGAACAAGTGGTGACCTCCGACAGCCGACGTCTGCCCACTCAGAAAAATTAATTGGTAATATTGCCTAAATAGTGACGTATCTTATGCACTTCTCACTGATGCGCCCACTGCTGAGCAAAAATGAGTCAGGATGACCCATATAAGGGCAAAAAGTGAATCGCTGTTTGGACAAAGTCTTCCTTAATTCTCCGAGTGCAGATAAGTCAAGGGAACTTCAAAGCTGGATGAGTGGTGATCCATCCATTCAGGGCCTTCGGTGAAGGAAGCTTTCTCTAGTAATAATGGCGTTGTCCTGAATAGAAATGAACCTGTCTAATACTACTGCTACTGGCGGTTATCTTTAATTCTATTTGTGCCGTCTTGAATACAAAGACGCCACCTTGCAAAGTTATGGTGATGAATTAGCAACGCAAAAAGGCAGGAGGAAGGAAACGCCAAATAAAACAAATTTACATATATTCTAACCGAAAAAAAATCATCCTAATCTTAGCACAGGGGAAACTTCAAAACAGCCATTAAATTCACACACAGAAATCCAATTAAAGCCAATGCCAAAACAGGGAATGTAGAAGTGAGTGTCCGTACGCTAAATCTGTACTTTAGGACCTTAGCCGTATAACTCCAGTGAAAAGGGCACGTTTAGCAAAGTACATCTTTACTGCAGGACCCATAGTAACTCATGTAATTCCAGTGACAAGGGTACGTTCAGCAGGGTACATCTGTACTGCAGTACCCTATAGTAACTAGTGGAACTCCAGTGAAAAAGGCATGTTCAGCAGGGTATACATCTGCACTATAGGACACTAGGTTATCTGATAAACACATTCATCTAGGACCGTACATCAGGTAACATGTACACCCTTAAGTATGGTTATGTGCTATTTAGGTTCACAATATAACAAAGATAAAATCCTAACTAATCGAGGACAGACAGGAAAGACAATCTTCTGAACATCACCATGTCTTCTTGGTTGTAGTGTTGGCACAATCCAGTTCCGAAAGGTGGTTGGCAGTTCAATTGCATAGTTAAATCAACTGTAAAAAGGGGCAGCGAGACACGCCTATTACGACAGGTGATTGGTAGCTCTTGTGCGCAGTTACATCATCAATCATCATCTTCAATAAGCGGGGGTCTCTTATAAAAATGACACCGGGGAACCACAACAACAACAACAACTTCAATAAGGAGCAGGGAGACACGGCTTTCCGACTGGTGGTTAGTAACTCAACTCCGCGGTTACAACAAGATTTTAACTCAAGTTTATCAGCAATAGAGCAGCTGTTAGGGTTACACAGTCTTACTTGCTCCAGCTTGTCAGCAATGGAGCAGAACTCCACCACCAACGCGTGGCGACTGGCGAACACGAGCTGCAGCTCCTACAATGTAAGGCACTCTGTCACATCTGCAGCTGTCTTCTCCGTTAGAGGCGTGTCTAGCTGCTAGCCTGTTTTTTTCTATCCGGCTGCTAGATTTCCTACCTGTTATTTTCCTACCTGCATGCCTACCTGTTAACTTACCAGACAATTTCCATGTCAACTTAGTTGGACAAAGACTTGCGTATCTAGATGCTCATCTACCTCTTAACACATTTCTGTAAAAATCTATTTACCTACCAGCCGTTTTATGAACATATCCACAAGTTATTTGCGAAAAAATATTCACTCACTCAGCTCCCAAACTATCCATCCACTGGTCTAACCACGCGTCAACTCAACTGTCTTCCAGCTGATCTACCAATTGTCTACTCACTTGTCTAACCAACTGTCAACCAACTTCTTCACCCGGGACTACCTACCATTCCATCCATATCTTTACGTTTTCACTTACTGCATTACTTACCTCAGTATATACTACCTGTTTTACCTGATACCTACCGCCGATATATACTTTCCTGAACACATGCATGTACCTTTTGACTTCCATTAAAATTTCATTACTATAAGATATTCGGTATTATACATAAAGTTTTATTGCCATAGTTACTTTTAACTGATATATATATATATATTCATACTCGCAAGCTTATGAGCCATCATGTATAAAAGTCAACTTAAGTTACCGCGTATACTCTTAGAAATGAACTTGAGCAATTTCTTGAAATCAAATTAAATTTAACAAACAAAAAATGGCTTTGCCTATACCTATAGCATACCACTGAGAGGTTATATTCTACCAGCAAGTATTGGCTGCACTCAACCTGTCGCTGAAAAGGTACCTATATTCTACCAATAAGAACTGGCCGCATTCAACCTATCACTTCCAGGGTATTATTATTATCTACCAACAAACATGTCACTGCAAAGGTAGGTATATTCTAACAACAGAAAACGTTCTACATCCAACCTGCCCTTAATGGAAGAAGACACAACTGCAGACTCTTAAATGTTACATATAAATTAATTAATAACAATCCATGGAAAAAAATATGTATTGAAGCTTGAATATTTTAGGCAACTTTTTGAACTACCACCAAAGCAGTTATCTTGTGGCATCTGTACTCATCGTAAGTTGTTGACGCCTTCATTGAATAACTCAATAAACTCATGATTCAGAAAATGAGACAATTGAAATTAATGCAATAAGGATATAATTAAAACATAACGAACAAATGCGTGCGAAATAAAGGCGGTCGTTAGCCCGAAAAAGTTATAGCCATGCACGCAACAAACTATACCAGTGTTTTGGCTGGACAGCGTTAACAAGCGTGGTACCAACAATAGTCACCTCTTACAGTTAATTCGAACGAGCACGTCTGTTGAACGCCAATGGTGCAATATTTTTAAAAGCCAAACTAAGAGAGAAATACCCAAGAACTTCTATAAAGCAGGCAAAAAGGCTGGAGGCCTCTTCAAAGCTGGTCACAGAGGTATTAGCAACCTCTAGAATTGTAGTTCTCAAGATCTATTTATTAAAGCCCAATTAGGGCCCATAGACTTGGATGCGACACGGAGCCCTCAAAGCAGGAGGTCGCAAACGACGAAAAAGCGAGGGTACAGATGACCGCTAATTCCATAAGATATTTTTTCGACCCGAAATTACAAATAAATACTCATTTTCACGATAATTGGACGGAAAGAAATATTTGTCTGTTTTCCAAAACAAGCCAAAAATGTTTTAAAATAATTTTTTTATGCAAATGTAATCTGAAAATGAGACGAGAAATTTCGTATTACATAAGAAAGCGTCAGAAGTCCCGTCTTACTTGTCGTGACGTTTACTCTTTCCAGAAACAAGCTTTTCACGGCATTTATAATATTCCGCGCTTATTTACTCATGTTTTCTAAAAAACTAACATTGCCTTTCGTATAAAAGTTTCAGCCTTTTAGTTCATTTCTAGCTTTAGTTTAGTGCGTTGTTTTAGAAAAAATCAACTCACTGGTCAACTTTCCAGCGTGAAGCAACTACTAGCGTGCCGAGCTATATGCATGTGGTATAGCGCATTGCATTAACGCTTCTAGGAGTGGTGACATAACACCGATTTTCATATGCCACCAATTAGCTCAACACCTCCATCTACGAATTTACATTGACATAAACATCGAATATTCAAAAGCCACCTCCTCTAAAACCACCCTCTGCATCTAAACCTCCACCCTCATAAATACCTCCCACTCTGTAAAAACGTTCACTCCACCACGTATTTCCATTTTAAACCCTATAATTCCTCCCTCGACTACATGACCCCACCTTCCCACATTGACCCACCCTACACTCCACCTTTCTCCACCACCATAACCCCTTCCTCTACTCAACGACCCCTCCTCCGCCCCACGACCCCTTCTCCACCCATAACCCCTCTCACCCACCTGGTATTTATCGAGCTGCTCTTGCTTCTGCTGCAGGGAGTTCCTGCTGCAGAAGTCCCTAAGGGATGCCTCGGCCTCCCCCATCCAGCGCAGGATGCGTTCGTACGTCGCCTCGTAGTCGCGCCACAGCCGCACGCGCTCCTCCAGACCGTGGGCGGCGTCCCCCAGGGAGCTCGCGTACTGGGCCAGCTCATGTCTGGGGGAAAAGAGGAAGGGGGCATAATTAAAAGGGGATGAGGCACGATTTGGGGGAGTGGGGTAAATATTACAACTCGCTCACTGGGTCAGCTCATGCCTGGGGTTTGGGAGTGAGACGCGATTTTGAGGGAAGGGTAAGTGGGGATTTGGGAGAGAACGCAATTTTGAAAGAAGGGTAAGTGGGGATTCGGGAGGGAGACGATTTGGGGGAGTGGGGGTGTTATGGGAGAAGTGGGGGTGATATTAGAGGGAGAGAGGACGGGATTGAGGAGAGGAGGGTCGTGATTGGTGTGGGGTGATTAATACAAATAACTTGAAATAAGGTAATGAACACAAGGAATTTTATCAAGATAATGCATGCAATCAACGGAAGTTAGATAACTACTTGAGGTGCTGCAAGTCGCGCTCCATGGCCTCCCTCGCCCTGGGTGGCAGATGGTCCAGCAGTTGATGCGCGTGGGCACAGACGTGGGCGACGATTGCACGACCATCGCTCTTGCTTTGCTCCAACTCCTGCACCTGCTGCAGCCGCTGCTCCAGCTGGCTCTTGTTGCCAGAGTAGTCTGATAGGATCAATAAAGAGTGGCCTTAGCACAAAATCTACTCTGTCTAGATGTAACAACTGCCTAGTTCCAGTACAAAATCTATACTCAGTCGAAACGCAACAGCTGCTGGATCTGGGCGCAACAGCTGCTTAGTCTGAGCACAGCAGCTGCTTAGTCTTAGCATATCTGATGCATAGTCTGAGCACAGCAGCTGCTTAGTCTAAGCACAAAAACATCTTAGTCTGAGCGCAAAATATGCTTAGACTGGGAACAACAGCTGCTAAGCCTTCTAGCTTGTCCCACGTCTCCTTCTGCCACTCCGTGAGTACCTGTCAGGACATGCAGCTTGTCCCACATCTCCTTCTGCCACTCCGTCAGGCCGGTGCGAAGTTCCTGATGCATAGTCAGGTTCTCAGATAGCCACTCGAGTTCCTTGACGGCACTCTTCGTCGCTTTCGTCAAATTGTCGTGACGTTCCTCCAGGTCCTTGAGGGCCTCGTCAAGGGGTCCTTTGCTCGGCGACTTCTCTGGGAGCAGGGCGAGCTTCTCGCGCAAGCCATCAAGCACCCGGCGGTGCGCGAGAACCTCTTGAAAGACCGACTGCGCGGAGGGCAAACCAAGTATAATTTAAAGTAAAAACTCACTGTTCAGGCATGGACCAATGCATCAGACAAAGACCTGCGCACCAAGCAAAGACTGCTATGCAAATAAACGACACAGGCAAAGAATAACGCTCTTCGAAAATATATTAACCCAGTCACAGATTCAGGCACCAGCCAAGGACAAACGCCCCAAGCAGAGACTAACGCCCTAATAAAGTTTAACGGTCCTGGAAAAGACTAACGCATCATGCATATTTTACAGGCTAAATTGATATGCAATGATTCACGCCACAGGCAGAGACAAACACCTAAGGCAAAGACTAACGCACCAGGCAAAGATCTACCTTCTGCTTGATGAGCCGGGATCGAACCTCCTGCAGAGAGCCCCAGCTGGTGCTGGGTTCCTGCAGCACCAGCTTTTCGATGGTCTCCAGCCAGCTGCGGGCGGAGGCAACGCTGTCCTGCAGAGCAGAGGATTCCTGAAGTCGGAGGTCCTGCGCCCGCTGCTCCTCCAGGATCTTCGTCTCGGTGCACTCCCAGCGATCCTTAAGGCCCTTGATATCCTGGCGGATTTTGTCACGCCCTTGGGCGCCCGTGCAAGGAAATAGACGTTCCCCGTGAGTGGTAAGGGACCCTAACCGAGCCCCTGCCTCCTCTCGAGCCCCAACCAACTCCTTCAGGAGAACTTCGCGTTCCTCAAAGTCGCTTTCCGTGGACCCACTCGAAGACTTCCCCTGCAGCTCCTTCAACCGCTGCTCGACCTTTGTGACCCAGTTGGTCTGATCTGCAAGTCGCCCTTCGAAAGCTTTGTGGTCTGCACAGATGGTACACCACTTTCCAGCTGCCTCTTTGCTCAGGACGTGCAGGTTCTGGTATCGTGCGGAAAGTTGGGCGACCAAAGGGCGCAGACGTTCTACCTTCGTTAGGCGCGCCAGTGCAAGGGCGGAGTCCACGCAGGTTTCTACTTCACCTTCGCGCCCCACGACCTCCTCGCGTTTTGCGCACATCAGATCCACCTTCGCCTGCTTCTCCAGCAGAGAGCAGCAGGGCGTCGGGTCCTTGAATAAAGTCTCCATTTCTCGGCACCAAAGGACATGGCGGTCTAGAGACGACGTCACTGCCGTCCATTGGGCGACGACGTCCTCGAGACGCCCCTGAGCCTCCTCTGCTCGGTGGAGGCAGATAATAGTCAGCAGAATGATCACGATTATATTGAAGAAATTGTTGATATCATTGCGATGAAGATAGGGATGCTTAAATCGTATTGGGTCCCACTGCACTTCCTCTGCTCGGTGGAGACTACAGGAATGAGGGTCAGTAGAATGATTACGATGATGCTACAGGGAAAGTCCAGATTGAATAGAAATTTTTCGATGATTGAAATTATATTGGACGCAACTCTTCTACCCGGGGCGCCACTGCGATGAGATTCAGTACAAATGAGTGATTGTGATCATGATAATTAGAATGATAATAAAGATGATAACATAATTCTGTTACAGTACAATTGTGAACAATGGTGATTTTTCACTTTTATCTATCATTTGATTGATACAGTGGCGTATTACTGCAGTAACAGTGGCGTATTACTACAGTAAGAGTGACGTCTTACTGCAGTAACAGTGACGTCTTACTGCAGTAACAGTGACGTCTTACTGCAGCAACAGTGACGTGTTACTGCTGTAACAGTGACGTCTTACTTCAAACGTGTTGCTTTAAAAGTTTTCTTTACTGAAATAAAATTTACGATTTATTATAGTTTTAGTGAACAACCGCGTGCAATTAAATAATAGTGATTAAAATTTTATACAGATCAGAGTATTTCTACAAGATAGTTACCGGTATTTGGCCGCTAAGCTCGAACATTCTGATAAGATTGGTAGTTGCGGCAAACATCCGGTGACAACAATCGTATGGATATAATTATGATAACAATAGTGATCATTATTGAGAACAAAGACAAAACTACAACGTCAGCATCACAAGACAAGATAACATTGCCTGCAACAATCATCGGTGTAACGGCAATCATCGGTGTAATGGCAATCATCGGTGTAATGGCAATCATCGGTGTAATGGCAATCATCGGTGTAATGGCAATCATCGGTGTAATGACAATCATCAGTGTAATGACAATCATCGGTGTAATGGCAATCATCGGTGTAATGGCAATCACGGGATGGGCGACACTCACGGAGGGCGGTGCAGTGGGCGGACCAAGCGTCCTCGAGGGACGCCACTGTCGTCCTGAGGGCCTCAGCGCCCCTCGTCGAGCTGCTGGACGCCACGCGCTGGGCGAGGCGACGCAGGGACGCTAGCTGGCGGGGTCCCTCGTCCTGGGGAGGCAGCTCCTGTGGGGGGAGGGGGAGATGTAGGTCAACTTAAGAGGGAGAGAGATGTGGGTCAACTTAGGGGGGGGGAGATTAGGTCATCTTATATAGAGGGATTGGAATTTAACTCAGGATTTGCATGATAGTGTAGAAGACCGGCGCAGCGACGTCGAATTTCTCAACTATATAGCAGCACTCGGGCAATGCCCAGTCAAATTCGAATTCCATTTTCGGCTGCTCTAGGATTGTTAAACTCAATTTAGAGGTGAATCAGAATCAGGCATTGGGGCTCGCAAATATCGTGCAGCTGTGCAGGTTATGTGGATCATGTGCACGTGTGTCACGTCGTAACACCTTCTCTTTTCTCTTCCTCCTATCTTTTACCCTCCTATCTCTTTTCCCTCTTATGTCTTTCCCTTACTATCTCTTCCTCTCCTTATGACCTTATGATGAGTTTAGGACTTCCTAGTCCCCGGCCACGCTGATGCGCCGCCTTCGTCGTCTTCCGTCTCCGAGTCGTCGTCGGATGTAACGTTGGACGCGTTCCGTCTATTTGCCCTACTTTGGGCCAGCTGATGCAAGATGCTGTCGCTTGTCACTTGCTGAGGGTGGTTTCCCATTACTGGACAATCCGGGATCTTTCTCAACCAATTGTCCAGTCGTCTCTTGAATGTTGCAAGGGTGAACTCCCCTCCTCTCAGCGCTTTTGGCAAGGCATTAAAGAGCCTCGGTCCTGCAACGGAGAGTGATTCCTCACGAAGAGTCTGTACTCTGGCCGCGGCTCGGTTTTTAAATAGAGGAATCCCACAGAGTCTCCCCCTCCTTTCGTTGTAACGTGTCACTATTCTGGAGGTCTCACTCTCAAAGTTGGGAGCCAGCGGTTATCATCTTCCAAGTGCACAATATTATATACCTCTCTCTTCTCCTCTCCGGTGAGAACAGTCCCAGGTGTTCCAGCCTGTCCCAGTAATTCAGCTCCAGTTCCCTTCACGTCCTCCAGATCCTGGAGGACGTGAAGGTAGGCTGGATCGACTCCAGTTTCCGCACTGAGCCCGCCTTGAGCGGTGCCCAAAGCTGACAGCAGTACTCAAGATTGGGGAGCACGAGGGCTCTGAAGAGTTTAGTCATTGGTGCTGCTTCTCTCGTTCGAAATGTCCGCCATATCCATCCCATCCTATTTCTTCCCCTTCTATCTCTTTCCTCTCATATCGCTTCCCCCTTCAATCTCTTTCCCTCTCCTATCCCTTCCCCCTCTTATCTCTTCCCCCTCCAATTTTTTCCTCTTCTATCTCTTTTCTCTTCTATCTCTTTCCCCTAATATCGCTTCCCCTCCTATCTCTTCTCCCTCCTATCTCTTACCCCTCCTATCTCTGTCCCCTTCCATCTCTCCCCTCCTATCTCTTTCCCCTACTCCCAGTCCAATCCTTCACATCCTACCAACGCTCACCTGGGCGCCGCTGCGCGGGGTCGCAGCCCTCTGCTGGCCGCCTCTGAGGTCCTGCTTAATTTTCTGCCAAATACGCGGTAGAGAAACAGAGAAGTGAGTCACGCAGAACGCAGATAGAGCAAAGTAGGTCACGAATAGGGCAAAGTAGGGCAGGTTAAAGTAAACTACAGCACAAGCAGAGATATTTTATGGTACCGGCAGTATATTGTACCATCAGAGATGATTCAATTGACCAACAGAGATAAGTTTGGATACAAGAGAGATAAGTTAAGATACCAGCACAGATAAGTTTGAATACCCAGAGAGAGATAAATTAAGATACCAGCAAATATAAGTTTGAATACCAAGAGAGATAAGTTAAGATACCAGCAGAGATAAGTTTGAATACCAAGAGCGATAAGTTAAGATATCGGTAAAGATAAGCTTAGTTACAAGCAGAGATAAGCTAAGATACCGGCAGAGATAAGTATAATACCAAGAGAGGTAAGTTAAGATACCAGCAGAGATAGGTTAAGATACCATGAGGTGTCTTCAAATATAAGTAGATACACCCGTAAGGTAAAACCCTTCCTCGTTTCACTCACCCGTTGAGTGACCACCTTGAGTACGAAGCGGAGGACCAATTCTTGGCGATAAGTTAACTGTTACTCAGCACACTTGCATCACTTGGAATTTGCATCATACAATTACAATTGCGTTACTTCCCACTGCCATGCCTTGTACAGTAGTAGTGCAAAATTACATTGTACAGCTGCATTATACAGTTACAGTACATAACTACATCATGCAGTTATGGTACGTAGCTCCTTCACTAACCTTCAGCGTATCGAGTTTCTTGAGAAGTTCGGCCTTCTCGCCCGAGACGTCGACGTTCAGGTGGTCCTTCTGAGCGCTGAGCCACTCACTGAAGCTCCTGCAGAGAGCGTTGAAGGAGGCGTGATCCTGGACACACGCATCCAGCCGATCCAGCAAGTCTTTACTTTTCACCAAGATGTTCTGGAAAAGGGTCTTTATGGACTGGATGTAGACATTTAGGCCACGGTCTTGTGTTTGGTCAACAAGGGTCTGAGCCTTAACACACACCGTCTCCACCAGATTCTGGTGCGTCTCGATCTCCTGATGAACCAGCCGGTGGTTTTGCAGCTGCGACTTCTTCTCCTGCAGAGAGCTCTTGAGTTCTGTATGCTGCTGCATGGCCACCTCAATACCTTTCAACCACCGTGTTAGTTGCTCCTGTGCGTTCGAAAAGTCCGAAAACTGGTGGAGGCATTGGTCCAGGGTGATGGCGGCAGATGTGACGGCTTCACACCAATTCTCCCATTGTTCCCTCAGTTCCCTGAGCATATGACGAAGGGATTCTCGTCCATCAGGAGCCGTGTGTACGTAGAGGCGTTCACCTAGCTCCAGTACTGACTCCAGTTTATTGGCTTGGGTACTTTTCAACTCGACGAGTTGCTCTACTTTGTTGCGTCGCATCTGCAGAAGCTGCATGTCCCCAACCACGGCCGCATGTTCGCGGAGGTCTTGATCCACGGCATCCAGCCACTCCACCGACTCCTGATACTTGTCCAGAAACATTCGGTGCTCACGTACAAAGTGCTGGTACCTATTAAGTACCTCCTTAACGGTATTCTTCACAGCCTGGTACCGCGTCATCATCTGAGAGATGTTATTGGCATGCTTCCCGTCCGCGTCTAAACCCTGGGCTTGCGATAGAGCGTCGTTAAATTCACGGCTTTTACTGGATATTTCGTCTTCGAGTTGCCTAAGACTCTCGATATAGGCTTCCTTGGCTTCCAATGTACTCTTCAGACTCTGATCTTTAACTTTCGTCTCGACAGTTTTTAGCCACTCCCGTAGCTCCTCCACCGCTTCTTCACAGTCGTAGAATTGCGACATCACCTCCCCAATTGCGGTGCGCCGCTCCTCTATTTCAGTTCGATGCGAGTGCCAAGTCTTCTTGTGTGCATCGAGCTCTTCTTTGATGCCCTCGTGGCCATTTGGTGCGGTGTTGTCCAAGGTTTTCTCGAGGGAAGCCTCACATTCCTCTAGCAAAGCTTGGCCATCCGGCAGGGCAGTCTCTAGAGTTTCCAAAACGGCCATTTTGTTCTCTACGTCTTGGTGGTCTGGGCTGACCACAGCACAGGTGGCGAGTTCACTGCTTTGCAGCTTTAACCAATCCCGGAATGCTTCAATATCATGCAGGAACTTTTCGTGATTATTGACATATTTTTCACTGGATTCAATAAGCTCTTCACAGTTAGACAACGCCTCCTGGTACCGCTCTATTAGAGTGTCAACGGCCTTAGACACATCTTCGTCTGACAAAAACATCATCTTATCCTTGAGTCCGAAAACCATGGTCTCGTGAGATGTGATTTCTTGCAAGAGTAACTTGTACTGCTGACACTGACTCTTCTTTTCTGACAGGGTCTTCTTATAAGTAAAAGGTGCATCTACCTTCTCTTGCATCTCATCCATCCATCGCATGGCCTGGTTAAGGTTGTCGTCGAACGAAGACCACTGCATGATGATCGTCTCAACGTGCTTATAGAGTTGGTTAACACGTTCCAGATGTGACTCCCAGGTGTCCCGTAAGCTTCTCAAATCCACCCTAATATTTTCTCTTCCTGAAGGGGAGATGGAAGAAAAGAGCGACTCACCACGCTCTACCACAGCGTTTAGCAATTTTTGTCCTTCCTTCTTCTCGGATACGAATTCCTTGAGACTCTGCAGCTTGGCTTGGTACGCCACAGACGGTTTGCCCCCACTGATGGACATCGTTTCGAAAGATTTAAGTTTATCTTCTGATTTGTCGAGCCAAGTCCGCATTTCTTCAAGTGATGAATTATAGAGAATATTGTTTCTCTGCAACTGCTCAAGCTGACTGGAATATGTGGAACAGAAATTTTTGACTTTCTGTAGCCGATTGAAGAGAACATTCGACAATTCCTTAGCCTTGCTATCAGGGTTTAATTTTTGGATCTCCATGACATGCTGGGAAACGCGGCTCATCTCTTCTTCGCGATCCTCAACGTCACTTGTCAAGTCATCTATTTCTTCAATCTTATCTTCAATATCATCCAAGTCGATCAGATTTGAAGACTCATTCCTGACGATGCCCTCTGCCTCCTTCAGCCACGTGCTCAGTGACTCCGTCAGTTTCTCGTACGCCTGCCATAGCTTCAACGATTTCTCTAACAAAATCTCTGTCTTCTGCAACTTAACCGCGAGCTCGTCCAGCTCATTGATCGTGCTGTTGAATCCTGCGTCAAACTTTTCCCTCATGTCAAGAGGTATTACATGATCTGCTAAAGGCTTGGACTCAATTATTGATGCCCGCTTGGTCTGACCAGTCGCCAGGGTAGTCTTGGCTTCTCTCAACGTCGCCAGTTTAGCTTCGATTCCATAACGATCAGTACCAGGCTCAGGTTGGCACCACTCAAGCTTCTCTTGGTGGACAGCAATAAACCTCATGAGGTCATCAAGTTTATCTTGGTAATGCTTCTCTATGGAGCTTTCCAAAGTTGTGCACACCTTGTTGCACTGATTGACGAGCGCTTGCTGCTTTTTAGATAAGCCAGCGTAGTCTTTGTGTAACCTCTTGATATCGCAACCCGCGAAATTGGACTGCAGTTCTTCGATTTGACTCATGATATCGATAATTGATCCAGCGATTTCATTGGTGTCAATTTCAATCTGTTTAGCCACTTCGAATCTGTCGAGAATCTTCTGGTCATCACCTGTCACGTCGTCACACTTCATCAGACGATCGCGCAGCTGGATTAGGGTTTCCGAGGTATCTTTAATCTCGTCAAAGATCGAGGTCTCTTGGTCTTTCATCTCTTCTAAATATGACGAGAGTTTGGAGTAGGCACAATGAGTCTGGTCGAATTCCGTGGTCAAAGTGCCTATTATTCCATTTGCTACCGGAATTGACCTTCCACCATTCAATGATTCCAGTTGAGAAATTCTACTTTTCAAATTCTTAAACAAACTCTCATGCGTGGGCAAGTCAGCCTTGTATTTTTCCAGCTGCTCCATGGCTTTTTCAGGGTCTTCGAGCAGCTTCCTGTCATCAAGTGAAGCACATGTTTCGTTAAGCCACATGAAGATTTCATCCCGGCTCTGAGAAATCTGTTTCCAGAGAACATGAAGGCCTTCCAGAGTCTGACTGCGTTGCACGAGACTGTCAAGGGTTTTCTGCCAGTCTGTTTGAATCTTGCTAGCAAGTTCCTTTACCTCGGCAGTACTTGTGGACTCCACGTTTTCCAGTTGCTGCCTCAAATGCTGTGATTTGGATGAATAGTTCTCCAGCGATTGCCTCGTTTTCTTCAGTGCTTCCACTGCTTTTCTGGCGATGTTTACCATGGATTGCACGGCCGCTGAATCACTGGGGGCACCTTGCAGCTTTTCAGTTTCTTTTTTGGCTACCTCAATGGCATCCGCAAGCTCTTTCTGCAATTCATTGCACTGCTCCCATAACGACGAGATGCTCGTGTACTTTGTCTGCAGCTCGTAGAGGTTGTTCTGGGTCCTGTCCCATGCCCCGTCAGCGGCTGTGAGAGCGTTCTGCACTGCCACTAGCTGGGTAGGATCATTCAACATGAGCTCCCTGCCTAAGTCATGAAGTTTCTCTTTATTTTTAGTCTGAGACTGCAAGTCCTCGAGAGCAACTTCGACCTGGTCCAGCACACGTTGCACTGCACCATGGCTGCTCAACGCTTGGTCTTTACCGGCGAACCTATTGGAGGTGCTTGATAAGAAGTTATTGATTTGATTTTTGACTCGGTTGAACGACTCCCACTGAGAACTAAGCTCCATTAGCTGTTTTCGATTGCCTTCCAGAACATTTTCTGCGGCGTTTATCTTCTTTTTGACGCTCTCTATCTGCTCTTCAACCTCTAAGGGCTGTCCGGATTCAGGATCCCTGATGGTAGTTGAACTTTTCTTACACAACTCTTTGATGTTCTCAGCTTCTTCCTCCCAAGCACGGCACTGCTCGCTGACTGACGTCAGTTCTTTGCTGATCTGCGTGCACTCATCCAGGGAAAGCTTATTGTCAAGCTGCTGCCTGATAGAGTTAAGTGTATCGTAGGAACTGAGCTGCCAGTCCCACAGCTCCTTCCACTTAACAATGGCGGGTTTCTTGGACTGTATCAGACTGCCGTAACGTTCATAACGCGACTCACTATCATCAAACATTTGGTAGAAATCTTCCCTGTCACGACCCGTGCATCGTTCTCCAACGTCACGACACTCTTCGGCCAGCTGAGTTACCTGAACTTGGCGGTCGTCGTGCTCTTGCTGGAGAGAGTGGAGTAAGTCAGGCAGGTTGTCGAGTTCGTCAATATCGATGTCATCGAGATCGTCGAGTTTGTTGCTGAAGCGGTTGAGCCAAGTCTCCAGTGAATTGAGCTTGCATGTGTATTCCTCCTTCATGATAACAACATCAGAAAGCTCGTTTTTCAGCTTCATGACCTCTTCAGTAAGTCTGCTCAGCGACGTCTTGAGCTCAGATATTGAGGCTTTAACAGCCGCAGCACCCTCGGCATTGAGGGCAGAGGCGATGTGTTCAGACGTGGCAGTTATGTTGATCATGCTATTTTGATTTTCGGAGATTTCCTGTGACATTTCCTTGAGGTTCTCAATTCGGTCATCCAGGCTCAGAATTTTCGGGGAAAACTCGCTCACTGTCTCGAGCCGCTCCTCGACTTGGTGGATGAAGGAGGTGACCGCATCGCACTTGTAGTTGAAGTCCTCCCACTCAGCAACGAGGCTTTCGGTCCTCTCACTCCACTGCACCACCACGTCATGTATGGCAGCCCAGCGAGAGTGGAGGGCGTCCATCTCGTCCCTGATGGATCCCAAACGAGGAACCTGTGCGCTTTCTGACGTAACGTTTTTGATCTTGCCGAGGTACTCATCGCACTTCTTCTCAAACTCCTTCGTGGTCTTGGATTGCTGGATGGCCTCATGCAGAGATGATGGTTTGGTCAGCCCGACGGCTACGTTCACTTCAGCTTCTTCTATCCAGGGACGGATATCCTGAACCTGAACCTGGAATTTCTTCCAGGACACGAGTTCCTTTCGGACTGTGAGCTCATGCTTGTTGGTGTGTTGAGTCAAGGTGGACATCGAGTCTTTCAGCTTATCGAGATCCGAGGTAAATTGCAGTGAGTCATCACAGGGCTCTCCTTCCAGCAGCTCCAGTCCGTCTTCTTCCAGTGTCTTTATCACAGCCATTTTCTCGACAAGATTATTCTTCAGTTTTTCCGTCTGTTCGGCACGATCTTCTGGGCTCATGTCCAGAGTGACCAGCCGTTCTAGGAGCTCCTGTGCGTTACTCACCCACTTCTTGAGCTCCGTCAGCGCTCCGGTGAAGTTGTTCCATTTGGAGTCCAGTTGCTCGAGGAATGCAATTTTTTCCGTAACCGTTTCAATGACAGTCTGCATACGCCGTTCTATTTCCTCTACTTCCTTCTTCAGGAGCGGCTTCTTCTCCGGACGGGACAGCTCGGCAAGGCTTGCCGACAAGCTGTTCAGTTTCCTCATCATCTGATCGGTGGCGTCGTTGAGGTGTTCATTCATCTCCTGCTTGTGGCTGAGTTCGTTGGCGACCTCCTGAGGGTTATTTTTTTGGACAACCTGAGAGAGCTCAGCCTCGGCCTGTGAAAGCAGTTTTTGGATCTCGTTCTTCTGGTCGGAATAATCGGACCAAACCTTACGTGTATTCTTTAGCTTATTCAGCTTCTCCACGGATCCATTGTAGGCTTCGTTCCAGCGAGCTTCCAGCGTCTGCACAAGCCCGCTGACGAAAAGAGGAGCAGCCGGATCCTTTGAGAGGTCTTTACCCCTCTGGAGGGTCTCGAAGATGTTGTGTCGCTGCTCCTCGAGCTGCTTTACGAGTACATCCTGCTCCTTGACAAGCTGATGGATAACCTCAAGATTGTCGGGCACGGAGTTTCGGTCACAATGGCGCTTCACTTCACTTAGAGTCTCGATGACGGTGTTGATATCCTCCCTGTAGAGGAAACACTTGCTCAAAACGTCGGCTCGTGCCGCTGCAGTCTCAATGTTTGGCACTAGGGCTTTGTATCGCGCCACCAGCGACTCAAGCTTCTGCTGTTCGTACCGCCCGTCCTCTGAGGGCACGAGGTTCGACAGCGAGTCGAGCTTCTGGACCAACCACTTCATCGACTCCCGACGCGCCTCCATGCCGCTGGCCAAGCCCTGGTGGAGGCAAAAAACTCCCACTTGGTAATCTCTTATTAAATTTCAATAAGGTATGATTGGTGAATATCTTACCAGGTAAACCGCTTAGGAATCTCGTATTTAGTTTTGATATCCCGCAACCATGCTAACGCCCCAATTTTTTGCGGTTCTTAAACAGTTTTTGAAGTTGATTATCCACCAAATAATCAGCTAAATATCTGGTAGTGACTATCAAATTCAGATAAATCAATTGGTAGTCTGGTTGTTTATTGTACTAAACTACTAAACAGAAAGTCTAAATGTAAAACGGTCAGTGGTCATCCTACCGCATTTAATGGTCTATTCGCGTTTAATAGTCAGTGGTGGTCCGAATGGATTGCTAGTGCTACTTCAAACTAAACTTAACTACATTCGAGAAAAAATATTTGCCTCACACATATAAAATTCTATTTTAGCCTGAGACACACATGAACAGTAAGCACAAGTTGTTCCATTTATTATAAAAATTATTTGTGTCATAATGTTTCATAATATTTAATCGCCCACCATCAGGGTTGCCCGATGAGCGTCACAGGCGAGGGCGGTGTTAGCGTCGCCCGTGGCGGCAGCCAAAGCTTCGTCCACCGCGTCCATCCAAGTGACCATCTCCTCAACCCTGCAGGACGATGGACGTTGAGAAGGAAATTAGAGACGCTGGAAAAAAATAGCGGACGGCCGCAAAAACTTGTGCAAACCCTGAGCACCAGCTACTACCCTTACCTCTCAATTGGCCTTAAAATGGCCAATTGGCCTAGAATGGCCAATAGGCCTAAAATGGCCACGGGGCAGATTGGCCCAGTGGTTGCAGTTCAGAGTACCAGGATTAGAGCAGAAAGGCGCGGGTTCAATCCCAGCTACCTGAGACAGTTCTGTTCAGATTGGCGAAGTGACCTGCCGGTTAAATTGAAGCACTGAACTGCGTGTTCAAGACCGCAAAAAGATGCGAATATTCTTCAATGTTAAAAATCGGGGACAGGTCTACTGGCCTAATCGCTGACACGGCTAGGCTATACTACACAAGGCAACGATGGCTTCATTTGGCTCTAAAATGGCCTCACCTGGCCTCGTACTGCCGCCAGTGCTGTGGAATTTGTTGAAGATGGCCTCGCATGGCCTCGATGCTCTCCAGGACCACCGTCCACCGGGCCTCACAGCGGCCCACGTCCTCCCCCAGGCTCGTGTCCCCCGGTACCTGACCATCATCATCGTCACTGTCACCGTGGGTGTTATCATTTTCATCACCGTCATCATTATCGTCGACGTCCTTAGCGTTATCATCGCCCATATCGATATCATTGTTGTCATCATTATCGTCGTCGATATTATCATCGTTGTCATCATTATCATCGCCGTTATCATCATAAACTTTAGGGAAATGTTCTTCTGTACAGACACGAGGCCACTGACCACCATCATCTTTATCATCGTAATGGGAATATTTTGTTCCGGCACATGGCCATCATCATCGTCGTTATCCTTGTCGTCTCTAAAGGGATGTCGTCTTGTGTTTGACCATCATTATCATCATTGTTATTGTTCTTCATTGTTATTGTTAATGTTATTGCCATGCCTTCTTCGTAACGCGTGACTTCATACATGTAATTTTAACAATGAGTCTAGAATAATTCTGTTTGTATTGAATTACCTGAATAATTATCTTAATATAAATAATAAACAGGAACAAAGTGAAAACTGCTTATTTATTGCAATAATGAGTTTTTAGCAGCTAACACCTGGTGCTAAAGTGATGATGTGAACCAGCCCTATATGATGCCTTAAACTTTCCAAGACAGAAGTCACCCCAACGACAACCCAGCATTATTCACCCCTAAGACTCCCCCAGCCTCAGCTTAAGGTCTCCTCCAGCCTCACCTGAAGGGCTCCCCCAGCCTCACCTTAAGGGCTCCCCCAGCCTCACCTTTATGGTGTCCCCCAGCCTCACCTTAAGAGCTCCCCTAGCCTCACCTTTATGGTGTCCCCCAGCCTCACCTTAAGGGCTCCCCCAGCCTCACCTTAAGGGCTCCTCCAGGCTCACCTTGAGGGCATACTGTTCCCCCAGGGACTTGATGTTGTCGAGGATGGATCGCAGTTTACCCATCAATTCTGCGTCGAAGTATTCCTGCGCGCACATCAACACGTTACGAACGCATTATAAACGCGTTTAATCCGACGCGCTACAAATGATTTTCAATGCGATAACAAAGAGCTTAGACTGACGCGTTACTAATGTGTTCCTACCCGTTAGAAACGTGTTTAGACTAACGCGTTACGACTGATTTTGAAAGCGTTACAAACGAGGTTGGACACGTTACTATCGGTTACAAGATGCTGAGGAAAGAGTTGTCAATAGTTAATAAATTGAAAAAATCCAATGAATAATAGAAATTGATTACTGGTCCATTTATGAACATAGAGGTTACGTGAGATAAGTAAGAAATACTCGAGATGCGAGAGATATGCATTACGTGCCTCATGTCGCCGTCTGAGCGCGTCCACATGGTCGGCCTTGCTTAGGGCGCCTTGCTCCCCCAGCAACTCCTGCTCCACGTCCCTCAGGTACATATGAAAGGTGTTCTCCTCCAGCCTGAACTCCATCTGTGAAAGAAGGGTACAAATGAAATGTGTAATCCAGCCCGAAGTCCATTGGTGAGGAAAAAAAGAGTACATATGGAAGTGTCTTTATGTATTTTGTACTACAATTGTACTAAAAATTGTATTACAGCCTGAAGTACAATTTTTTGGGGAAAGGGTGCATATGGAAGGTATTCTGTTTCAGCCTGAACTTCATCTGTTTGGGTAACGGTACATATGGAACATGTTCTTTTCCAGCTTGAATTCCATAAGTATCGAGGATGGGTACATTTGAAATTTGCTCTCCTCCAGCCTAAATTGTATCTGTTAGGAATTAGGAGTATGTCTTTCTGTGGTCACATAAATAGTCTCTTCCGATACCACCAAACCCCACCTTTTGGGGAAGGAATAGAGACTCCAGGACCCACCTGGAGGAGGTGCAGAGGAGCCCTCCCCAGTACATCATCCCAGCGCGTCCTGAGGGAGGTGACGGCCACATCTATAGCCTCCCCCTGCTGGGTGGGGAGGTGTTGCTGCAGCTCCTGCCCCGACACCCACACCGCCTGCAGCAGCTCCTGGGGCGCCTCGATGAAGAAGTCCTGCGACGATACCAGCGTCTTAAGCACGCGGCAAAGGGTATCCGCATCGATGACAAATCAAAATGTACATCAAAATCTCTAGACATTAAGATCAAATGACCGTTCAAAACAATATCGTCAAGAACATCAACATGGTTATCAACATTGTTTATCCCTGTTCGCGGTTACCCCAGGTGTCTTAGTGGGATGTATCTTATATCCCAGATGGAATGTATGACACACCCCAATTTCCCTGGCTCACATCTGCCCTCCCCCAGAGGGTAAAGTCCCATAAAGGACAATTATAAAGACAATTATTTGCCACTCTGTCAGAGGTCGGCATCTCATCGGCCAGCTCTTACGAAGCAATCAAGCGGTCTCTTCAACGGCAAATGTCCACGATGAAAAACTCGATATTGGTGACCATCTTTCTTTCTTACTTCTTGCCGAGAAATACCGTCGGCAAGAAGACAAGTATTCCGTCTTCCATGTCTTCCGTCCAACAGCAATGACGCTTAACCAACCAAACACAGACCACTAGAGTTGCCTAGCATCTTTCTAGTTTGTAATGAAGCGCTTCACAAGCAAAGCCTGCTCAAATAAAGTATGACGTATGAAGCTAATAGTAAGCTATAATCCATCCAAAAACACTTTCCTTCCAATTCAACGGCCATTCTTGTTTCGTAAACGCGAGAAAGCCCCGCGAAGAGGGCTGCCTTCTGAACCTCTAACCCTTTTCTTCTTAACATCCCTCCTCTTCCAATCACCCTTTAGCTGCGTAAATTAGAGCTCCAACCGAGCATTCGTAGACGTCGGTGCCACGAACAACAATTCCTCCATATTTTGGTTGATTTCACCTGTTCCCATAGTCCTTGCGTTATTTTTGTTTATAGGAATTTTTAAAAATGGCACATTTTTGCCTGCGATTTTAAAAAATCGGTCATGGAAAGGATTGTTTTCTGTTCTTATCTGAGATTTTTGGAAATTTGGATGTGCTTCCCGGTGTGTCCCTTCACCGCAATTTCAGCACCTCTGCACCAGGCAAAGGACGTTGCAAAAAACGTTGAATTAACGTTGATTGAACCAAGAAACGATTTTTAAATATCAGATATCAGTAATAGTTTTTCACCTTGTGTTTTTCGAGGTCTTCGACGGAGGTGACCTCCTTCTGCTGGTAGAGGACCTCGGCCTCCTGCAGCCATGCGGCCACCCGCGCCTCGCTCTCCCTGAAGCTCTCCCAGCACCGCAGGCTGTCAGCCATGCGGGTTCCCCACTCGCGGCTGCTGCGCGACACTGCCTCGAACCTACGCACGTGACAGAGATGACAGAGACTATAAGTGATTTGTTGGGGACGTGTGGGTGACATTTGGGTGACGCGTGTATGATACGGGAGAGGGTGAAATGTTGATAGACATGTCGGTGAGGCTTAAGTGACATTATAACGTTAGGTTTACGCGTGTATGAAACGGGAGAGACGAGTGTGACATATGACAGTGACATATGAAGGTGAAATTTGGGTGACACACAAGTGACATGCATCACACGTGAGTGACATTTTGGGGTCGTATGTGAGATTTGATTGACATGTCGCTCAAGCTCAAAAGACAATCTAACGTGTAACGTATAATAGACGCCACCTAACGTATAATAGACGCCACCATCCCTAAACTCATCAAACACCACAAATCCCACGTTTTTAAACCCTTTCTTTCACCCCTTTTTTACTCCCATTCCCACCTCTCGTTGAGGTTGTCCATAGTGCTCCCTAGCAGGGCGAGGTCTAAGTGGTCTCCTCCGCCGGAGGTCTGCACGAGGTTGCGGTACGCGCGATTCTTGGCGTCAAGCATCGACTTGAAGTACAACTGCCGGCTGAAGAATGTCTGCAAAAACCAGCAACGGTACAGCCAATGACATAATTAACGGTACATTCATAGGTACAATGAAAGACAGTGTCAGAGGTATAGTCAAAGACAAAGTCAAAGGTATAGTCAAAGAGAAAGTAAAAGGTACATTCAAAGGTACAGTTAAAGACAGAGTGAATGGTAGGTCAAAGGTATCGTCAACGGTGCAATCCACGTTGAATTATAAAAGTGTTTCGCTGTTGTTGCAGCTGCTGCGCCCACCTTGTGCTGCTGCAGCTGCTGCAGGATCGTATCCTTGGTGCCGTGCGGTGCGAATCCTTTGAGCAGCACCTCAGCCTGGTCCAGCCACCGCCCCACCTCCTCCACCCCTCCGCCCACTGCCTCCACCTGCGTCAGCGCCTGCGAGAGGATATAGGGATAAGGTGGTCAGGACCTGTGGGGGACATGGGAACGAAATTCAGGACCTGTGGGGAACATAGGGCTTATGGGCCTGAGGGGTGCATGAGGGTCAAGGCCTGTGGGGTGACAAGGGGTCAGGGCCAGTGGGGAACATAGGAGCCAGGGCAGTAAGAACCACCGGCACAACACACAGTATGAGTCACTTGTATGGCACACATGTGTCAGCCTGACCCACCTGTGTGAGGGCATGCGTCTTGTGTGGGATGGCGTCACGCACGCGCACCAGCTGCTCCTTGGTGCGCCGCAACTGGTGCGTCATGGAGGACACCTCCTCAGGGCTGAGGTGGTGCGCCAGCTGGTGGAGGCTGGTGGAGACTTGCCGGTGCAGTTCCTCCATCTGCACCACCTCCGCGCTCAAGGTCTGCAGGTGGTGGAGTGCTAAAGTGCCATCTGGCTTGGGAATAACTTAGGGCCATCTGTATACGGTCTTTGGAACAACAACCAGCCATAACTAGACGGTCTTTGGAACAACCATGAGCCATCTGTAGACGGTCTTTGGAACAACCATGAGCCATCTGTTAAGAGTCTCAGCCTTTGGTACGTCTCAGGACTATCAGTCTAGTCTTAAGTACTCTAAGGCTGATACTCTAAGAGCTCTCTAGGTGCTATAAGCTCCAAGATTCTAGAAGTCCTCCTCTAGCACCTCAGTCCACAAAGACACCCCCACCCCTCCTTCGCCAAACGGCGTTGACAGCGTTTGAGTTATTGTAATTTCAACGTGATTCCAGAGGTTATAAGATTTATTCTTTAGAGGCCGTCATGTCAGCCGATGAACTGAGCTCCAGTTCACAAAAACACGCATCTCCACCACCCATCTCACCCTTTCTACCCCATCTCATACCCCTCCTCCAACAACTCAAACGTCATTCCAACTCATACCCAACTACCGACCGCATCTCATAGGGTACCTCTCATACCCACGCCACCGCAGGTAAGAGAGGGAGTCATTCATTTATTTAGTTATCCATTTTTATTCAATTATTTATTCTATGAAGATATGACTCTCCGTAACCCCTAACCCCTCACCTCGAGCTGACTCCCACACCCCCGCAGGTGGGGGAGCGTGCAGGGGACAGGGGCAGCCAGGAGGAGGTCGGCGGCAGCCAGCCAGTCGTGAAGCCGCCGCTGCCCGGACGTGACATCATCGCGCGTGCGCTGCAGCTGCCCGCTACGCAGGTATTGCTGCGCGTGCTGGGGGCGGGACACGCGTTAGGAGGTATTGCTGCGCGTGCTGGGGCCGGAGCAAGCGTTAAAAAGTATTGTCGCGCTTGCAGAGGCAAAGCAAGTGTTAAGGCCCGTTCACACTAGGGGCAACACACGGGAGTCAAGTGCCTCAACGTCCCTCTGCGCAGCCTCTACATGCGCTTCTTGTGTGCAACGAACCGATTGACGATCTAGCGATTGACAGGGGCCATGCTTCATGCAACACAAGCGCGGCACTTGGTAGATAGCTGCCTGTGGTCTAATGAGGTTGATTGAGTACGCTGGTCCGTCACACCAAATGTCGACTAACACCACGCTCGTTTGGAGTCACTCTCTAGTAGAGAGCCTGATTGATCTTTATAGAGAACATGAATGCCTATGGAGTGTTCGGTCAAAGGTACAAAAATTGAAATGTAAATGATGTAAGTTATTATTATATGACGTGTTTAGTTTATGTGATTTTAGCTACTCCTGACAATTTATGCATTACCGTTTAGCAATTTGAAAGGATGATATAATATTGGTACGAATATTGGAACTTTTTATTTAACAATAGAGTATTTTTTTCATAAACTGTATCTTTTTGAATACGCTTGTTTTCTAATTATGATGACTATGCTAAATTCTCGTTTACAACTGGCATAGTGCAAAGAATGACTGACTTCGTGTTTATTACAATAAAAATGTCTCGCCGCATAGCATTTTATAATAAATAGAGATGGATTCAATGGCCACAAACAATTACACTGTATACTTTTCTTAACCGCAGCACACCCGAGAACAATGGCCAACAACTCAAATTCGGTAGCATATATCCTCACTGACGTCTAGGTTGCAATTAGTGTTCAAAGCGCGCCGCGGTCTCACCGCGTACAAAAGTAGTGTGAACAGTTTTGCGCGGTGAGGCACTGCTGCAAACGCCTCACCGCGCATGTCGTTGCCCCTAGTGTAAACGGGCCTTTAGAATGTATTGCTGCGCTTGCAGGGGCGTGGCAAGTGTTAGGAGGTATTGCTGCCGCTGCGTGTGCTGGGGGGCGGGGCACGCGTTAAAAAGTATTGCCGCGCTTGCAGGAGTGAAGCAAGTGTTAGGAGGTATTGCTGCGCTTCCTGGGGGCGGGGCAAGTGTTAGGAGGTATTGCTGCGCTTCCTGGGGGCGGGGCAAGTGTTAGGAGGTATTGCTGCGCATGCTTGGGGCGAAGCAAGTGTTAGGAGGTATTGTTGCGCGTGCTGGGTGTGAAGCAAGTGTTAGGAGGTATTGCTGCGCTTCCTGGGGGCGGGGCAAGTGTTAGGAGGTATTGCTGCGCGTGCTTGGGGCGAGGCACGCGTTAGGAATTTTTTACTGCACTTGATGGTGGCGAGGCAAATGTTACCGGCCTAGATTCCAAGAATGCGGGACTGGTTCTGGTAAAATTCCTGCTCTTATTGGAATTACATTACACACGTGTATGTAGTAACCCCCACCACCAGCAGGGTTAACCTCACCCCCTAACTAGTGAGGGTTGCCCTCACCCTCAGACGTACCATGAAGACGCTATTCCAAGACGACTGCAGTTCGTCCAGCGTCCGCTTGATGTTCTGAGCGACGTCAGCCCGCGACGTCGCCGTCAGGAAATTAGCGACCTCCGTCAGCTGCTGCCGACGCTCCTGCCAATCACCCAAGTCCTGCCGGCAACATGTCAACACATTATCACTCAACATGTCAGCAGCCTAGCATGCTGGCACGCTACCTCAGTGTGTCAGCTTGTCAAAATCGCAGCAAATCAACCTTTTAGAAATATAGCGTGACGTGAGCTAGCTAGCATTTCAGCTGAACAAATATTCTATTCGTTTTCTACGCTGTATTTTTTTATTTCTATTTCAAAGGCGACTACCATTTTTTTAATAAATAAAGAAAAGCAAAGCCCTTTTCCTGTTTCATGGATATTTATCATTTGCCTACTTGGAAGAACGCCTTTTTTTCTGCCTCAGGGACGTTGATCATACGCCCCGCCTTGAGGAGCCACTCCCTAAGGAGCGTAGCGAGGTCGTCGTAGCGGCGCCAGTAGGACAGCACCTCCTCCAGGAGGGACTGGATGCACCGCAACTCCACGGAGATATTCCGCCAGCGCTCGTTTGTCTCCAGCAGAAACTTGGTGATGCCTTCAATGTCAGCTTTGTCTGGTGGGGGTTGAGGTGGAGGAACTATTTGGGCGGGTGGAAAGACTAGTTGCATGAGCGGAGGAACTAGTTGCGGGGATGTAGGAACTACATCCCCCTTTAACCCCGTTTGTTGCGGGGTTAAAGAATGTTGTACTTGGGGTGTAAAAAATAGTTTCAGGGGTGAAGGGGAAGGGACTAGTTTCGCGAGTGGAGGTACTAGTCGCGGTGGTGGAAGAACTTGTTGCGGGGGCGGAGGAAGAAGTTGCGGGGGCGGAAGAACTAGTTGTGGGGGCGGAAGAACTAGTTGCGGAGGCAAAGAACTAGTCATGAGGCGGATGAGGAACTAGTCGCGGCGATGAGGAACTAATTACGGGAGAGTAAGAACTAGTTACAGATTGGGAACTAGTTGCAAGAGTTAGGAGCTGATGCGAGGTAGGGGAAATAGTTACTAGGGCGGAACAGTTGGAACAGAAGGTACACAGAAGGTACGCACGAAGGAGGTACACAGCTGCAATAAATCTTCCTCGCTAAAGCCAAAAGGCTCACAGAGGCCACAAGGCTGACAGAGGCTAAAAGGCTCACAGATGCCACAAGGCTGACAGAGGCTAAAAAGGCTCACTGAGGCCACAAGGCTCACAGAGGCCAAAAGGCTCACTCACAGAGGCTCCCATGCTCACAGAGGCCATAAGGCTCACAGAGGCCACCAGGCTCAAAGAGGCCACCAGGCTCACAGAGGCCACAAGGCTCACAGAGGCCACCAGGCTCACAGAGGCCAAAAGGCTCACTCACAGAGGCCACAAGGCTCACAGAGGCCAAAAGGCTCACTCACAGAGGCCACAAGGCTCACAGAGGCCACAATATTGGCTTTCTGAGACCATAAGGCGCAATCACTGAGGCCACAAGGCGCACTCACTGAGGCCACAATGCACACTAACTGAGGCCACAAGACGCACGTATTGCAACCATAAGACTCACTGAGACCACAATATTGGCTTACTGAGGCCACGAGGCGCACTCACTGAGGCTCGGGTCCTTCTTGTAGGCGTCGGACACGGCCTGCATCTCCTGGAAGGCGCGCTCGAACTCCTGGAAGAGGTTGCGGGCGCCCACGAAGGCGCGGTACTCCTGCAGGACGACGTCCACCTCCTCCGCCCCGCCGTACTTCACCGCCCACGCCTTCAGCCGCGCCTCCACCAGGATCAGGAACGCGATCAGGCAGTACTGGTGAGTGGGACCGCCATTAGTGGGTAATGAGGGTGTGGTAGGTCATTAGTGGGTGATGGGGGGTGTGGATGAGGCAGTGCTGCAGGATGGGACAACTCATTAGTGGGTAATGGGGGTTACGGTAACCCATTAGTGGGTAATGGGGGTTGCAGTAAACAATTACTGTGTTACCTAAGCAATATTCCTGCTACTGCAGGTGTTGCAGGTACGGTACCTTGTGTTCGAGGTACTGCAGATGGATCTTCCTGAGGGCCGCCCTAGGGGCGAGGGTATTGAGTCTGACCCTCATGGCGTGAAGCTGCTGCTGGGGGAGGTTGCTTCCTCCTGGGGATGCGAGGGCCTCAAATTTCCTGGTGACCTCCTCGAGCTGCCCGAAGAACTCCTTGTGCTCCCCAATGCTGAGGCTCAGACTGCTGGCGACCTGGTGGGACATGGAGACGGGGCATGGAGACGGGGCATAGAGACGGGGCATGGAGACGGGGCATAGAGACGGGGCATAGAGACGGGCATAGAGACGGCGCATAGAGACGGGGATAGAGACGACGCATAGAGACGGGGCATAGAGACGGGGTATTCAAAACAGGTCTGGACTGCCGCCCCAAAACAGGTCTGGACTGCCGCCCCAAAACAGGTCTGGTCTGCCGCCCCAAAACAGGTCTGGACTGCCGCCCCAAAACAGGTCTGAACTGCCGCCCCAAAATAGGTCTGGACTGTCGCCCCAAAACAGGTCTGGACTGCCGTCCCAAAACAGGTCTGAACTGCCGCTCCAAAACAGGTCTGGACTGCCGCTCCAAAACAGGTCTGGACTGCCGCCCCAGGTTTGGACTGCCAGACCTGGGGCGTTTTGGAGTAACAAGGGTTCAGTGCATCCATAAGGATTAACCGCTGTTAATAACTAGTCTTGGGGCCGTACTATCGTAAATAATTACGAGTTTATAACTCATCTTAACTATAGTTGAGGCCTTATAAGCTAAGACATTTAAAAGTCATTCTACGTGATAACCTACAAAGGGTAGGCGATAACCTATACGTATAATATAATATAAGCTCTAAAGCGTTCGCAGGCATAACTCATATTAATAAGTACCAAGCATCATTGATGTTTCAAGCATCATAGATGTTGACTCACGTTGTCCCAGGCCCGAGTGATGTCCCGCCAGGACTGTTGAGTGATGCACACCACGGACGACTGGGACTCGACCAGCTCCTTGAGACGCTCGTAAAGTTGCCGCTTCTCCAGCGCCTCGCCTTGCAGCGACGCGAACCTCTGTGATGAAAGTGGTGTTAGGGGTGGCGGTGGTGGTGGTGTTAGTGGTGGTGGTGTTAGTGGTGATGGTGGTGGTGGTAGTGATGGTAGTGTTATTGGTGGTGTTAGTGGTGGTGTTGTTAGCGGTGTTAGGGCGGTGGTGTTCGTGTTTTTTTAGTTGGGGTGGCGGTGTTGGTGTTTTTTTAATAGGGGTGGGGCGGTGGTAGTGTCAGCGGTGTTGAATAAATAAAGAGTTTTGAGACCTCAGTGGTGAACTGGAAAACGCTGCCTTTTATTGTCAATCTTTTAAGGTGCTTTTAATAAGTTAGTGGCAGGCGTTCCGCTACAGGTGGCCATCATTGATGTTAAGGACGTGGATGTCTGGTCACATAGTGATGGCAAAGAGATAGTGGTACTGTGGAGATAGTGGTACTGCTGGTTGTGGTGCTGATAGTGACGGTTGCAGGTATTTGGGTGGATGTTGCAAAGTGGTGCAGGATAATCACTCACGATGATATAGGTGATTCTCACCTCATAGTTGATGTTGCCGTGAGTTTGCGGTTGGTGCAGAGTGGTGAGCCAGCTGGCAGTGTGGTCCAGCCAGGTGGTGAGCTCGCTGTACTCCAGCTCCACCTGCGACAGGTGTTCCCCACCACCCAGGGTGGGACTTGTGCACACCAGCTGTTTCAGGTGGGGATTATGGTATACTGGCGCTACTACAATTGGTATGTTACAAACAAAACTTAGTACGCAATCTACATAACTTATCAAGTGTACGCGCCTACATAAAATGATATAGAGTGACAACCAAAATATGGTACTTGAAAACCTTCGGCTGGTAAGTGACAGCCAATAAATTGTACACGGATACCCACAAATTGAACGTTATCAACCAAAAGATAGTACGCAACTATCAATAAATGATACTTGATAACCTACAAAGGGAAAGCGACAACATAAAAATGATAGAGTGACAACCAGAATACGGTAGTTGATAACCTTCGGCTGGTAAGTGACAATCAATACGTTGTACGCGGCTACCTATAAATTGGACGTTACTACCAATATATATGGTACGTTACTACTTATACATGATACGTCACAACCTATTTATGGTACGAGCGTTACTACCTATATATGGTATGTTACTAGTTATACATGTTACGTTACTACCTACATATGGTATGTAAATACATAAATGAGACAAATGAATACCTAGACATGTAACGGATGGCTTTATACCAGGTCCTGCTACCTCTATATGGATCCACCCTGCAGATGGTACCATAAATATGGCATTACTCTTTATATGGTACAATGTAGTTAGTACTACTCTCGAGGTAATAACAAGTACTAACCGTGACGGGGGACACGCCAGGTTCAGGGTACTTGTTCAGGTACTGGGCGACGTAGGTCATCACCGACTTCTCGTCAGGCTTCTCGACGTCGACGTCTTCAGCGTCGAGCAGTCGCGCCACGCCGAGGTGACGCTCGGCGAGTCTGAAGGCGAGCTCGAGACGGTCCCGGGGGGCGGCGCCCGCCATGGACTGTCGGGGGGAGGGAGTTCAGAGACTTCCTCATAAATAAAGTTCAGATACTTCCTCATGAAGTTGAAGTTCAGAGACCGTAACTATCATAACTCGTTACGCACATTTAGCGGTCAAAGTACACGTAGCGGCCGATTTCTCGTCTGTGATTGGTGGGTTTAACTTAAGAAGGCTTCAGTGGCCAACCGATTCATGAAGTCTCAACTACTTTTTATAGTACGGCATACAAGCAAGACACATATGGAATATGGATACTTTTGAGATATTAGGAAAGCCTCAGCAACGGCGTGACAATAAAACACTGCTTAAGTCTCCCCTTAACCTCCCCTCACCTGGAGGTTGACAAGACGAGGGTTGATGCACTGCAGCAGCGCCAGGAAGGCATTCCCGTCGCGCCAGCTCGCACCGAAGTCGTTAACGACGATGCCGAAGCGTCTATGGAAATAAATTACCACGAAATTGTCAAATAATATGATAAATAGGTGTTCCTAAATGGGGGTACCTATAATCCTTGACCAAATTCGCTCTGTGATTAGCATTGGATTAGATAATAAAAATTCTTACGAATAAATCGTAGAGTAACATGGTGTTATGCATGACAATGTTGGAGATGATCATTCTTGGGCCAATGAGTTATTGGTAGGCAGCAAAATATAAGAAAAAATAATAATACATGGTATACATCTGGTCTGTGTGAGTTAGTACTGCACCATGCGCAGTTGCTGCAGTTATAGATACAATTAGTTACAAGTAGCAGCGTGACATTTTACCAGCGTGTGTACGTCACTAGCCCGAACGAGAAGCCGTACTCCAGCGGTTATCTTCCCAGTGAACCCGAAACAACACTAGCAACACCCAGCAACTTGCACTAATTAAAGCCACAAACAAAAACCGGCACTAGCAGTATTAACAAACACTGAGGAAATACCCTAACTATAGCGTCATTAATATCAGATAAATAGCGTCATCAATTGACTAGCGTCTCTAATAAACTAACACCTCCCAAGTAACAACATCTTATGACCATGCAGCGCCCCACGTAAGTGGCAAGCCTTCGTTCGCAACTAGTGGTCCCCGTTAATAGTTACTAGCTAATCCTAGTAACAAAGTCTCTAGTAATTAGTTACTCACTTAGTGACGTGCTGGCGCACCCACTCGAGCAGCGCCCGACGAGCGCTCAATTTCCACTTCTCGGCGGCCGCCGAACGTCGGGTGACAGACGGGCGCTCACGGGAGATGCCCGTACCCACGGGTCCTCCCCATCCTCCACCTCCCGTTGGAGGGAAGGGTGACTCCCCTCGTCCACTGTGGTCGATCTGATCTTCCAGGATCTTTCCCAGCCTCTCCAGCTGGCGGGTGTTCTCCTCGATCTGGAGCAATGGGCAGTTGGGTTAGAGGTTTCAGGGGTAGGGAAGGGACAGTTGAACGAGGCTGAGCGAAGGTTCATGCCCTGTTTGAAATTTGGGCCAACGTATACAGTGATGGGAGCCGGTATTGCTAAAATACAGCAATTAACACATTAACACTAACCGTATTACAGTTTTGATATTAGGTCGGCATAAGCCTTAATTGTTACCACACTAAGCCCTAGTAAAGCACTAGCCTAAGATAGCACCCTATTAACGGTTTAGCGAGATGGAACTAAACTGGGGCACGAAACTGCCAGCTATAACCAATCTGCGTGAAAACGATCGCCAAATAAATAATTGTACGAGAAGCTGAACTGCAATTCTTTGCGATGATTAATTTCCCTATTAACTCCCCAACCAGAAGAGTCCTGGTGATCATGCACTGAGGTTAGTTTGTTAACTTCTCCTCTGACCTCCATAAATTTGGCGACAAAAAGGTCACAAACTCACGACACTGCAAAGCAAAAAGAAAAAAACGAAATACAAAGCATTACAAAATAGAAAAAAATACAACAGAAGACGGTGAAAACACAAGCGTGCTGACGATGAGGGTGGTGGAGTTGATACGCGTGCTGGAATACCGAACGGTACCGGGCACTACACGACGCGATACAGATGATCTTACCAGCACGTAAAGGATCTCATCCTCCTGCTCATCCTCTTTGTCGTGTGGCACTTCATCCTCATGTTCCTCTTCATCTTCCTGCTCCTCTTTATTATCATATTCCTCTTCATTATCCTGTTCCTCAGCATACTCTTGTTCTTCATCATCCTCTTCATCTTGCTGTACCTCAACATACTCCAGCTTCTCGTTCTCTTCAAGGTTCTTTTTTCCCAAGAAAGCTTCGTCCTCTTCCGTCAGGAACGACTGGTTTATCTTAATCAGATTTGTGCTCTGCTTCTGTTCGGCCGACTTTCCTTCGCGTGCAACAGGAACTTGATCTTCTTGCCTGTAAGACCCAGTCTGCTGGCCGTTGCCAAGCATGTCTAGACCTTTGCGGTATAAGGACTGCACTGGAAGTTCTTCATGATCTGGGCACGTCTTAAAGACTTGATTGAAATCTGGTCTGCGGGGGGCCGAGGCTGATCCAGGTTTAGGGCGGACATTGATTCTCCTCCATTCCTCGTGGGCGGTTTTTTTCAACAGCTTTTCGCGATCCAGCTGAAGTCGGACCAGCTCTTGCTTCTGTGCCACCAGCTGCGCTCTGGTAGGCAGGCCTTGATGCAGGTGGTCACCTTTCTTATACAAACTCAGCTGATACTCCTTGACCTTTATAAGGCGTTGTAGCTGCTCTTTCTCGGCCACCAGCTGGTCCCTCGTTAACTGCTCCTTCTGTGAGATGAAGGTTATCGGTATCCCATAGAAAGGATATTCAAAGATGGCCAAACTCATCGGACTCTTTCCTTTTTCTGGATTTACATCTTCTGACTTGCAATCTTTTGACTTACCAGCTTCTGCAAAGTCATTCTTAGGCTTGTCATCTTCAGCTAAGTCATTCTTTGGTTTGTCATCTTCAGCCAAGTCATTCTTTGGCTTGTCATCCTCAGACTTGTCTTCAACTGCCGTGTTCTCTGGATACTCTAGCGACCAGAGTCCCGTGTCGAAACCTCGTAGATGCCGCTGCCTCCACTCCTCGGCCGCTTCAGAGGACGTCAATACTTTGGTCATCATGTCTTCGTCCCATGCCCTCTGACTCGACATGGTTATCTTGTTCTCAGCCCAGGTCTCGTGGTCTAGTCTCACACGCCTCACCCAGCGTTCGTACTCGTCTTGGGTTAGCCCAATGCCAATACTGGTGCTGGATCCCGCCCACTCTGAGCATGGGCAAAAGTCTCCTTTGGTTTGTAACGGTCCGGTCACCTCGGAGACAGGGCTGAATTCCTCTTCGTTTTGGGGGTCAGTTGTGGATGTCGTGTAGGTGGTGCAAGGCGACGTGAGTTCGTCCTTGTTCACCCACTGAGTTATGGAGCTGATCTAGAGGATTAATGAACACCCAACATGTTAGTAATGTTAATAAGTGAATTCAAGAACAAGGGTCAGTAACGGACAACTAAAATTTTTAAAAGAAGAAAAGAAGTCTGACTTTTCCAAGACTCTGTATCCTTCTGTATTTGGTTTATATTTGACATGCAAGAGTGTGTGTGAGTGTGTATTGGAGTTGCTATAGGGAGTGGGGGCAATAACAAACGACAAGTTACCGCGGAGATGACTAAAAAACTCGCATCGAATTACGAAAGCATAGATTATGATATTGGTAGGATGTCGTGTTGATTTTGTGAGTGGATTGTACCTTTTCGATTTGGGATCTAGGTTAATCTCCCAAAAATAAAGTCAGAACGATTTCGACGAAAAACTATTACTAAAAGAAAGGGGAAGTTCCTCTCTCTCTCTCTTTCTCTCAAATCATGGGATTTTACGAGACGAACTGGAGGATTACAATGATATACAGACATGTGGTCAAGAGTTCGCATTAACCTTAAGCAGATAGAAGTTAGAAGTTTACCGTTATAAGACAACGAAAAGCGTTACAGGGTTAGCAGTTTTTACCATCAGTAAGCCAAGGCAAGTGAAATTATTGCCCGGATTTCTTTCCCATGTCTCATCAAAGATTTGTTAGTAAAATACTTTATACACACATTTACGTCTAGAGTACAAACTTTATATTAAGCATGAGGGTATGTTATGTATAATATTTTACGTAGCAATAACCATTACTGTAACAATATCTTCTTCGGTCATACAAGATTAAATGCAAAACAGGGAAGTCAACGGCAATACAGGAATGAAGTGAAACAATCCGACTGAGCGACCAGAACCTCAACAATTATACTTAGAATTCAAACTGATATAGGTATTGATATTGCAAATACTTTACTAAATAAAACAATAAGAACCTACAATTTCTATTGGCAAGCGTGCAAAGCACCAACTCGGTGCGTTATTTTGCAGCAAAAAATTTGACCCGAACAGACGAAACGACGACTACACCAATTGGGGATAAATACAACCCACCTCACAACCCAATAAAAGATTGTGAGGTGGGAAAACCCCCTCTTATAAGAGTTGGGGGGGGGGGGAAAACCCCCCTCCCTTAAGGTTATAGATTGCAACAACCCATCTTAAGGGTTGTTGGGTAGGATAATCCCCCTCCAAAAGAAAAAGTATTGATGAGTGGAACCCCGCCCATCAAGGGGTTCCCCTACGGAGGTCTTTTATCTCACAGGAAATTCTTCCTTGCTTATCTGTACTTAAAATCTGACAATTTATTGAACATTGCCGAAGTAGAGAAAATTTTTCAATTTTTCATGAATATTAAGCGACTGCTTGGACTGATGGGCCAGCATGGTCCATCATGAAGACCATGGGATCCAAGATGCTCTACGCCAGCTGTTAGTGGAAACCATGTGGTCTATGATTCTCTACACCAGCTGCTACTGGAAACCGCGTGGTCTATGATCCCTACACCAGCTGGTAGTGAGGGCCATATAGTCTATGTGCTCTACACCAGCTGCTAATGGTTTTTAAAGACAAGGCAGTGGGAAAAGCGTGGTACTTTCCTCAAGTATTTGATAGCCTCAACTTTAGCACAATAGAACAAGTACCATAAAAGTACCTTAAGGTAGCACAGGGGCTTCTGCAGCACAAAACACGAACATATCATCATGTATCAAGATAATCAAGATACGGGGCCTGGTCTCCGAAAACGTTTTCAACTAAATTTTATAAATCTCCTTGGCCTGTACTTGATGCAGTATTACTATTTATATATTACCTGAATACATACCGAATAAGATTCTTTTGGAGAAACTTTTAAGAAATTTCATGAGATGAAACTTACTAAGAAACTTCGCACAAGTAAGCCGTTGAGTTGCTGTAACATTTCCCTTTAATATAGTGATAGTAAGTGGTAGTGCACTTTTCACGTTATGTATTTATTAGCATTGCTTTATAGTATAGTTTTACAGTACTGCGTAATGTATCGAGCATACACTGCAGTTAGAAGATAATTCATGAAAACTTTGTCAGCTATTCACTTACCATTTCTGAAATTCATTGAAAATTTTAATAATCGTGTTTTTAATTCCAAGTGTAACGCAACAATAGTGACTAACTTGCCACTTTTTGCATAGTCACCCAGCGTTCATATTTGTGTTGTGCGCTACCATTGACTTAAAATAATCACATTTATTTATTTAAATCTGGCTAATTGTTCATTAATTTATTTCTATTCAGTTACATTTTGATAGCCTAAGTTAAAGGTCACATCCTCGTTCAGCTGTGGTTCAAGGTCATCTGTAGCTTTCCCCTACTTTGGGTCGCGAACTTTTCCCTCTGATAAATACCCCCCTATACGGAGCCACGATACCCCCTATACGTGGCCAAGACGGGGGCCGGTCTCCCCAAGAAGGGGGCCGGTCTCCCCCAAAGAAGGGGGCCGGACTCTCCCAAAACGGAGGCCGGCCTCCCGCAAGACGGGGGCCGGTCTCTCCCTAGACGGAGGCCGGTCTCCCCCAAGAAGGGGGCCGGTCTCTCCCTAGAAGGGGGCCGGTCTCCCGCAAGGCGGGGGCCGGACTCTCCCAAGAAGGGGCCCGGTCTCCCCCAAGAAGGGGCCCGGTCTCCCCCAAGGAGGCCGGTCTCTCACCTGGAAGTAGAGGATGATGGTCCATATGAGGCCCAGGACGACAGATGGCCGCCCGTCCACGAGGTCCGTCGAGTTGATGTTCACCAGTTTTATCTGATGGCCAACAGATGGAGTCATTGTCCATCACATGGCGGACTACAGGTTGCTTAAATATTGTTCCCTTGGTGGACAATGCATGCATGGCATTAGTGATCATCTTTGAGTTACGTGCCAATAGTGAACTAGTGGTCACCTAGCTGGCCACCGCTGAACTAGTGGTCACCCAACTGTCCATCACTTGATGGCAAGTGTACTGAAAAACAATATACAAATTGGCGGCCAATAAATATTACACCCGTCCATCGGTGGTGATATGTACCGTCAACCACAGGCAGGCTTAGGTGACCTATTACATCCCCCAGCACTCACCCTGCGGCTCTGCAGGCTCCCCCAGCACTCACACTGCGGCTCTGCAGGCTCCCCCAGCACTCACACTGCGGCTCTGCAGGCTCCCCTAGCACTCACCCTGCGGCTCTGCAGGATCCCCCAGCACTCACACTGCGGCTCTGCAGGCTCCCCCAGCACTCACCCTGCGGCTCTGCAGGCTCCCCCAGCACTCACCCTGCAGATCTACAGGATCCCCCAGCACTCACCCTGCGGCTCTGCAGGATCCCCCAGCACTCACCCTGCGGCTCTGCAGGATCCCCCAGCACTCACCCTGCGGCTCTACAGGATCCCCAGCACTCACCCTGCGGCTCTGCAGGATCCCCCAGCACTCACCCTGCGGCTCTGCAGGATCCCCTGCACTCACCCTGCGACTCTGCAGGAACTGCAGCGCGGTGTTGGCGTTGGCGAGGTGGTGGGGGCGGCGGAGGACGCGTCCCTTCTCCGTCGCCAGGACCTCGCCGCTGAGCACCTCCAGCAGCGCCAGCAGCGCCGTGCCGTCACGCAGGTCTTCTGTTAGGTCCTTGATACGCAGGGGCGGCGCCCTCTGTGTGGGACAGGGAGGGGGTGATACGCAGGGGCGGCGCCCTCTGTAGGGGAGAGGGAGGGGGTGATACGCAGGGGCGGCGCCCTCTGTGGGGGACAGGGAGGGGGTGATACGCAGGGGCGGCGCCCTCTGTGGGGGACAGGGAGGGGGTGATACGCAGGGGCGGCGCCCTCTGTGGGGGACAGGGACGGGGTGATACGCAGGGGCGGCGCCCTCTGTGGGGGACAGGGAGGGGGTGATACGCAGGGGCGGCGCCCTCTGTGGGGGACAGGGAGGGGGTGATACGCAGGGGCGGCGCCCTCTGTGGGGGACAGGGAGGGGGTGATACGCAGGGGCGGCGCCCTCTGTGGGGGACAGGGAGGGGGTGATACGCAGGGGCGGCGCCCTCTGTGGGGGACAGGGAGGGGGTGATACGCAGGGGCGGCGCCCTCTGTGGGGGACAGGGAGGGGGTGATACGCAGGGGCGGCGCCCTCTGTGGGGGACAGGGAGGGGGTGATACGCAGGGGCGGCGCCCTCTGTGGGGGACAGGGAGGGGGTGATACGCAGGGGCGGCGCCCTCTGTGGGGGACAGGGAGGGGGTGATACGCAGGGGCGGCGCCCTCTGTGGGGGACAGGGAGGGGGTGATACGCAGGGGCGGCGCCCTCTGTGGGGGACAGGGAGGGGGTGATACGCAGGGGCGGCGCCCTCTGTGGGGGACAGGGAGGGGGTGATACGCAGGGGCGGCGCCCTCTGTGGGGGACAGGGAGGGGGTGATACGCAGGGGCGGCGCCCTCTGTGGGGGACAGGGAGGGGGTGATACGCAGGGGCGGCGCCCTCTGTGGGGGACAGGGAGGGGTGATACGAAGGGGCGGCGCCCTCCGTGGGGGAGAGGGAGGGGATGATACGCAGGGGCGGCGCCCTCCCTGGGGGAGAGGGAGGGGGGGTGATACGCAGGGGCGGCGCCCTTTGTAGCGATATGGAGAGGTTATGATGTAGTAGGAGGGGCTGGAGGCATGTGATGACTAAGAGGTCGTCATTGGCTATCACCATCCGAATGTTCATCACATCGCCACTGTGTCTGGCTCACCACCAAGATTCACCATCAACCACCTTTCACCCTCCCTTTCCTCCCCACTGCCCACCCTATCCTCCCCACCACCACCCTCCCCCCACGCACCCTCGCCAGGTGAGCGTTGATCCAGTTCAGGAAGGTCTTCTTCTGCACGCGCTCCTGCTCGTCTGCGGGGCGAGAGACAATCAATTATTGCATTGTTATATTAATTATTGCATTACATATTATATTAATTATTGTATTCTCATATTAATAACCCCTTTATTATAATTCCCAATTATTACATTATTATATAAATTTTAATATTGTTGTAGTGATTATCATATTATTATATGTTCCTTATTATTACATTATTACATTAATTACTATATTGTTACAGTAATCATCACATTATTAAAGTTCCTAATTATTATATTAATTTTACATTTTCATAATCAGTTGTGAGAGGTTCATGGTTTTCACTGAGAGTGCTACGTGCAGGAAGTGGGTCACTAATTTGACGCGTGACCCACCCACTCTGAGGGAATTTGAATATTCAATTTACTTCGATCTGATGGATATACAAACTATAAATGTTTTGTGTGACCGCCGCATGTTTTGTGTAACCCCCACATGTTTTGTGTGACCGCCGCATGTTTTGTGTAACCCCCACATGTTTTGTGTGACCGCCACATGTTTTGTGTGACCGCCACATGTTTTGTGTGACCGCCACATGTTTTGTGTGACCGCCACATGTTTTGTGTGACCGCCACATGTTTTGTGTGACCGCCACATGTTTTGTGTGACCGCCACATGTTTTGTGTGACCGCCANGCTGCACCAACACAACTGCTGCTGCACCAACACAACTGCTGCTGCACCAACACAACTGCTGCTGCACCAACACAACTGCTGCTGCACCAACACAACTGCTGCTGCACCAACACAACTGCTGCTGCACCAACACAACTGCTGCTGCACCAACACAACTGCTGCTGCACCAACACAACTGCTGCTGCACCAACACAACTGCTGCTGCACCAACACAACTGCTGCTGCACCAACACAACTGCTGCTGCACCAACACAACTGCTGCTGCACCAACACAACTGCTGCTGCACCAACACAACTGCTGCTGCACCAACACAACTGCTGCTGCACCAACACAACTGCTGCTGCACCAACACAACTGCTGCTGCACCAACACAACTGCTGCTGCACCAACACAACTGCTGCTGCACCAACACAACTGCTGCTGCACCAACACAACTGCTGCTGCACCAACACAACTGCTGCTGCACCAACACAACTGCTGCTGCACCAACACAACTGCTGCTGCACCAACACAACTGCTGCTGCACCAACACAACTGCTGCTGCACCAACACAACTGCTGCTGCACCAACACAACTGCTGCTGCACCAACACAACTGCTGCTGCACCAACACAACTGCTGCTGCACCAACACAACTGCTGCTGCACCAACACAACTGCTGCTGCACCAACACAACTGCTGCTGCACCAACACAACTGCTGCTGCACCAACACAACTGCTGCTGCACCAACACAACTGCTGCTGCACCAACACAACTGCTGCTGCGCCAAAACAACTGCTGCTGCGCCAAAACAACTGCTGCTGCGCCAAAACAACTGCTGCTGCGCCAAAACAACTGCTGCTGCGCCAGAACAACTGCTGCTGCATGATGCCCGTCACACACGGCAAGTCATAAATAAATTTAATTAAATTGATCAATTTTAATTATAATTAATAATGATTTCATATATTTCATTCATTAATAAAGCGGCGTTGGAGGCAGGCGTCGCCATGTGGTCGCCACAGCGGCCATCATGGCGGCTGATGAGGCTTACGTCACGGCCACAGATATCCCGCCCCAGCCATGTGGCTGATAACGCCACCTGTCCCTGCATGATCGCGCCATGTATAGTCCTTAGTGACCTGGCTGCTTCCAGCCACATGGCTGATTACGCCACTTGGCTGCGCATGATCGGGGAAGCGCGCCATGTTTATTGCCTGCCTCAGCCATATGGCTGATTACGCCAATTGGCTGTGCAAGCTCAGTGTAACGCCAAAGCAACATCAATTGGCTGCCTCAGCCACATGGCTGATAACGCCACCTGGCTTTGCTTTATGGGCTACCCGTCAAGCGGCTGGAATTGCAGCTTCCAGAACAGGAAAAACTGAGCCCATTGGGGTAGTTTGACGTCACTGAAACACACTGTCCACTGACACACATAACATGGACAGTCCCCACTGACCTCGTCAGGTTTCCCACTGAGTTTGACGTCAGTGCCAAGCATCCTCTCGGCGCGGCTGATCCATGCGGCCACCGCTCCTGCCTCCCCAGGCAGCGACGCGCCCTCGTGCAGCCACGACCACACCTGTAGCTCCTGCCACACCTGCGGGAAACATGTGGTGGTCAGTTAAAACAGGTCTGGACTGCCGCCCCAGGTCTGGACTGCCGCCCCAGGTCTGGACTGCCGCCCCAGGTCTGGACTGCCGCCCCAGGTCAAGACTGCCGCCCCAAAACAGGTCTGGACTGCCGCTCCAAAACAGGTCTGGACTGCCGCCCCAAAACAGGTCTGGACTGCCGCCCCAAAACAGGTCTGGTTCACCGCCATCACCCACTTTCACCCACTATCACCGCCATCACCCACCTTCACCCACTATCACCGCCATCACCCACCTTCACCCACTATCACCGCCATCACCCACTTTCACCCAATCATCCCCATCACCCACCTTCACCCTCATCACCCACCATCACCCATACCATCACAAACCACTCATCAAGTGGGGAACTGTAGCAGCCTTCACTCACCTGCACAAACTTTCACTCACGAAGTAATTTCCGCAACCTTAAATGAAAGAATTCTTTGTGCTCTAGTGGCTCCTAATTCCTGTATCGGACTGCTCGATATTGAAGTGTAACATGCAGTATATCGATGGCAAATTATCAGTCTATTATATCTCATCCGTCACCAGAAGCTTATTCATAAAATTTTCACCAATCTGGCACCGTAATCAATAATTAGCTAAAGATACTCATGACCAACATGTTCAACACAAAACTTCAGCCCCAGGAAGTGAGGACAACCCCAAGCGTTCCCCACGATAGCAGCCAAGTAACTCCAGCCCGGGGATTGGGATGAGAAGCGAAATCGGCGGACTTGGCCCCCTCCCCGCCGCACGTCCTAATGCTATTCCTACGGCGAGTCGGGCCACAATGCGCCGCGCGTGCGGCAGATGGCCTGGAATAGGCAGCAATTACAGCAAGGCAGGACGACGGGCAACTTATTTAGCTCGAGCTTCGTGACGGAAGAGATTTGCTGGACGTCGTTACGGTCCGGGGGGCGAACGCCCCGGCAATGGCTAGGCGACCGGTAATGGAAAAGGGGACAGTGGTGGAAGGGGGCCAAGTGGTGGAAGGGGGCCCAGTGATGGAAAGGGGGACAGTGATGGAAAGGGAGGCCAGTGATGGAAGGGATGCCAGTGATGGAATGGATGCCAGTGATGGAAGGGATGCCAGTGATGGAAGGGATGCCAGTGATGGAAGGTTCGCCAGTGATGGAAGGGAGGCCAGTGATGGAAGGTTCGCCAGTGATGGAAGGGATGCCAGTGATGGAAGGGATGCCAGTGATGGAAGGTTCGCCAGTGATGGAAGGTTCGCCAGTGATGGAAGGTTCGCCAGTGATGGAAGGTTCGCCAGTGATGGAAGGTTCGCCAGTGATGGAAGGTTCGCCAGTGATGGAAGGGACGCCAGTGATGGAAGGGAGGCCAGTGATGGAAGGGACGCCAGTGATGGAAGGGAGGCCAGTCATAGAAGGGATGCCAGTATGGAATGGGCTCCACTTGAGGGGGCAAATTCAATCTCTAAAAGGAGCCTACAAATTATCGGTACCGGTACGTATAAACCGTGGAGCGCATAAGCAGTACAAAAATCAGTTGTCAGCTGCCGTGGCCATGCGATGTGAATTTATTTTTAATTATGTATACAAGACACAGAATCTACGCACCCAATATCCTTGCAACCAACAATTAAATCTAGAATCTGAACGGCTTTTGGTAAAAATAGAATATAAAACCGGATCCTACCCCATCAGTACAACCTATAGATGTTGCCATTGATCCAAAGCGATTATCTAATATGAAGATTTTATCTCAATATGTTGAATCTCTGCACTAATCAATTGTACAAAAAATACACTTGTTCCAAATTACACTAACAATTTGCACAGCTGGCATCGCTACGAAGAACCACTGCGCGGTGGATCACAACGGTGCACTTTAAGCGACAAGAAAAGAAGAGGCGTCAAGGTCACGGTTGTTACGGGGCACAAGTTCAAGGTCACGGTAGTTACGGATCACAAGTTCAAGGTCACGGCAGTTACGGGGCACAAGTTCAAGGTCACGGTAGTTACGGAGCACAAGTTCAAGGTCACGGCAGTTACGGGGCACAAGTTCAAGGTCACGGTAGTTACGGAGCACAAGTTCAAGGTCACGGCAGTTACGGGGCACAAGTTCAAGGTCACGGTAGTTACGGAGCACAAGTTTAAGGTCACGGTTGTTACGGAGCACAAGTTCAAGGTCACGGTAGTTACGGAGCACAAGTTCAAGGTCACGGCAGTTACGGGGCACAGGGTAACGGTCACGGCAATTAAGGGACACAGCGTCAAGGTTACGGCTGTTATGGGGCACAGGATCACGGTCACGACAGTTAAGGGTCACAGGATCAAGGTCACGGCAGTTACGAAGGAGAGCGTCTAGGTCGAGGCTGTTACGGGGCAGAGCGTCAAGGTCACGGCAGTTACGGGGCACAGCGTCAAAGTCACGGCAATTACGGGGTACACCCGTTGTTACGGAGTTTTGGTCTTACCTTTAACTGTAACTTTTCCTAACGGCGCAGTTTAAACATTTGTTAAGAAAATATACGTTTAAATATAGTTAGACGTCACCACAGAAACTTTCGATCCCTATAATTTTAATGAAGATATTAGTTTTGAGTTTTAAGATTAAACTAACTCAATTTTCTGATCGGAGTTGGGATGGAGAATAAGCCCCAAACGCAGCCATCACAGCTGGTGAATATGCTAATCTACAGCTGGCGGACCTACAGCTGGTTGACGCTACCTCGCATGATGAAAATGTGGTGCTGATAATCCTCCTTCTGGGCAGGCGGCCTGGACTCCAGTCCATCCTGATCGGTGGACAGAATCTCGGAGGTAGCCACTACACCTCCTTTGGCCGTCGTTGTCCGTCGGCTCCTTTTGAGATATTTAGTGTAGGCCTCTTTGCCCTGAGCATAGGCCGCATCCCGCTCCTTGATGACCACCTTGCTGCTGTACCTCCGCACCCCACCTCCCTCCAGGACGATGCTGCTCACCGACACCATGCTCAGGGGTTCATCATCCTCCTCATCGTCCCCGGGGGAGACATTCAAGTGCATTCCTTGAGTCAGTTCCCCTTCAGCAGTGCCTCCTGCTGGCACTTGGTCTTCAGGAACGTTTAAAGTTTCTGCCTCATAGGCGCTGTCTACTGACACGTTCGGGAGGAACGATCTACTGGCGCCACGATGGCCATTTGTAAAAGGGGATGTCGCACGGACAGGTGCTGGTAACTGGACAGATGCCGTCGACTTGACAGGAGCTGTCGACTGGACAGAGGCTGTCGACTGAATGGAGACCGACGCTGAGGGATATTCTATGGCCTCATCTTCGTCGTCATCAGCGGTGCCTCCTGAGGCGAGGGCAGCATCCCTCACTGCCCTCAGGCTGTGCCTGTCCCGCATCACATCCCTGTCATGGCGGGGGCTCCAGCCCCCTTTTTGGGTAGTTGCGATACTGACATTCTTTTCATCAGTACTGATGAAGGTCCTGGAAAATGCCTTCCCTTTTACCCAAGCCCTCGCCACGTCCTGGGTCTCTCTATGGGGTTCCGCGAGGTTGCTGTCAGGTGAGTTCCTCCCTGCATGAAGGGAATTCTTGTCGTCCTCCCGGGCGCAAGGATTCAGTTTGATGGTCTGCCACTCCAAGACGGGGGAGCGCGCTCTTTTCAGCGCCTCCTGTCGGCGTACAGCGATCTTCCGTTCGAGGTCTTCGACGGCTTCAGCCCCACGGGCGCTGGGGCTGTCGGTGAATTCCCACTGCCGATAACCAGGCGGCCGTGATGAAGGAGAAGTATTGCTCTTCGGTCTCTTCCGTTTATCTGGCGTTTCTCTTCTTTCATGCTTCAGCTCTTCTCGGTCCTCCTCAAAGGCTTCTTCTGCATGCTCAACCGCTAGCTCGGTTGGCACTTGACTGCCCCTCAAAATTCGCTCAAAAAAAGTTACTTTTTCCAGCAATCTTTTGCCTCCTTCTTCTTTCCTTTCTTCTTTCTTTTCCTTCCCACCTTCCTTGTTTTTATCCTCTCTGGCATGACGCTCGTCTGCTGACATCTAATAGAAGAACTGAAGTCTGAAGAGATTTGCAGCCACGCAATAGCGGCATGCGCTGCTCACAGCGCTTGCTAATCCATAACACTCAAGCTAATAAAATACGAAAACAGATCATCTCCTAGCGTTATCACTCAGTTTTATGATTAACAGTCTTAATGCAAGCACTAATTTGAAGCTTGAGCAATCAATTCCATTCAATGAGGCTTAGGAATTAACGATTTCTCGCACGTAGCAGCGGCATGAGAATCGCAGCTCAAGCGCACGAGTACATCACACCAGCAAAGTTGGATTCACACTGAGCGCGCGGAACAAGTGAAGTTGAAGTGCACCGGACAAATAACAGGTTCCCCGGTGCCGGATCACTAGCATTAACGGGAAACAACCTGGCATTTACGTTTTTGTTGCCCAAAAAATAATTGCCTTGCGCTCAGAAATGGTAATGGTTAGCTTGCAGCATATTCACCATCTCACCGAGGTCTAAATTAGATATGCACTTATGAAAGTAGTTAGTCAAGGGAGCTTGTGAGGTCAAATGTAATTCCAGACACTGAATATTATTTTTGAAGAAAAAAACCATCCATGATTTTATTTGGCACAGCTTTATTCATAACTGGTATTTGCAGGAATCTTTAAACCAGAATTAAAGTTGCTAGGCTAGTGTTTGTGAATAAATTAAGCATTTTTAATAACGAATAATACGCGGCTTAGAAATACCAGAGTATGCCTCTTAATGACATCAATCAGCAAAAAACGAGCTTCAAAGGGTAACCTCAATAAAGCTCATTTCTATATATACATTTTATTCCGCTCGTAGCTTGTAGTCCTCCGTATGTAACGGGCCATACTTTCCTAATTCGCTAAGTGAACGTAATTACTAACGCTCTATTTTCTTGTCTATTATTGGTGGATTTTTATTGAAAGGCCATCAATGATTGGCTGATGAACTTACGATCTCTTAACTTTTTTTGAAAGTATAGGCCCTTTTGTACCGGCGTGCGGCGTTTACAGGAGAATATCATTTGCCATAAATATAACGACTCATATTAAAGCAGATGACTCAGGATTTACGCATCAATAGCCGATCCAGGGTTCACATTACAGCAGGTGACTCCGAAATCCACTGAAGTTAGCGTTGCAGGACTCAAAAATCATCCGGTGGCTCAGCAGTTGCAGCACAGCAATTAAGAATTATAGACACAACTTCCACCTCATCAGATACTGACAGTCTGACTCAAGATTCACCCTGCACCACAGTCATTGCAGACTCTAGACTCACCTTACATTTCATCAGTTACAGATTCTAGACTCATCTTACATCTCATCAGTTGCAGATCTTACATCTCATCAGTTGCAGATCTTACATCTCATCAGTTACAGACTCTAGACTCACCTTACATCTCATCAGCTACAGACTCTAGACTCACCTTACATCTCATCAGCTACAGACTCTAGACTCGCCTTGCAGCTGCTGAATCTGAGCCTGGAACTCCAAGAGTCGCTCGTCCACGAAGTCTTGACTCTGGCGGGCGATGAGCTGCTGGGTGGTGGGGGCGGGGGGCTCCTCGTTGGGGGGGAACCCAAACACGGGGGTGGCTGCCCCCCCAGACTGCCAGCGGTGGTAAAATATATTAACGAATTACAAAATTCACGAAATATCGTAAATAATTACGAATATTCAATAAATATATCAACGAGTTGATCAGGAATAACATCTATCTTATAATACGAAAGTTAATTATAAGATATAAAGAACAATATTCGAGAAATATTGTACAAATTTGTAAAGCAATAGAAGATAGTAGAATAAATATAAAAAAAATCGAATAAAAAGCATAAGTAAAAAAAAAAGATAGAAAACTCACGGGCCGGCGGGAGATGAGCCACGGGGAGACGGGGGAGAGGGGGGACGCCTGCGGGGGGGAGAGATTATTGAAGCCTGGCTTGGAGAAGAAAAAAATATAATACGCAGCAAAACGGCCTATTTTGCTGCTACTATGGGACAAAAATGTTGCTTATTGTGCGGCTATAATAGGGCAACAACGCCGCCTATTGTACGGCTATAATAGGGCAACAACGCTGCCTATTGTACGGCTGTAATAGGGCAACAACGCTGCCTATTGTGCGGCTATAATAGGGCAACAACGCTGCCTATTGTACGGCTATAATAGGGCAACAACGCTGCCTATTGTACGGCTATAATAGGGCAACAACGCCGCCTATTGTACGGCTATAATAGGGTAACAACGCTGCCTATTGTGCGGCTGCAATAGGACAACAACGCTGCCTATTGTACGGCTGCAATAGGACAACAACGCTGCCTATTGTACGGCTGCAATAGGGCAACAACGCTGCCTATTGTGAGGCTATAATAACACAACAACGCTGCCTATTGTACGGCTGTAATAGGGCAACAACGCTGCCTATTGTTCGGCTACAATACGGCAACAACGCTGCCTATTGTGCGGCTATAATAGGGCAACAACGCCGCCTATTGTACGGCTATAATAGGGCAACAACGCTGCCTATTGTACGGCTATAATAGGGCAACAACGCTGCCTATTGTACGGCTGTAATAGGGCAACAACGCTGCCTATTGTACGGCTACAATAGGGCAACAACGCTGCCTATTGTACGGCTGCAATAGGACAACAACGCTGCCTATTGTACGGCTGTAATAGGGCAACAACGCTGCCTATTGTGCCGCTACAATAATACAATAGCGGGGCACCCACCGTGTCTCTGCAGCTCTGGGGTCCTCTGGCCGGCGATGACGTCATCTCCTGGGGGGGAGAGGGGGCAGATGTTCAAAGACTTGTGTGTTTGCTGTATAGTTTTCTTAAAGAAGGTTGGTTAGTTGTGTTCAAACAGTTGTGATCACACCGTGGTAAAACCACAACATCCACACCAAAACATCACTTATATTGAGCCGGTAACAAAGAATCATATTTTTATTAATACTTATTAGTAGCACGTCTTGAGCCTAAAACTTGTTGTCTCCGTCGCCATTGATATCTCACCCCAGTGAAAATTCAGAGCATGAGCCTGCGCCGATTGCAGCACAGAGCAGGTTTAGAGCAGATTTGGAGCAAGTTTGGGGTAGATTTATAGCAGGTTTGGAGCAGGATTAGAGCAGGATCGGGCATGTCTGATGCATAATATCAGATTTGAAGCTGATTGAAAACTACCTCTTGCAGGAACGTACGATTTGCAGAACAGATTTATTTTACTGTATATATACTGCATATAGGTCTCAAAAAAAGGACATGTCTGCCCCTTACCTGCCTCCCCACGGCTTCTAGTCTGCCTCGCACAGTGTTCGGCCGGCTCAAACACTGTTCCATATTTAAACTGGGACATTCCATTCCACCGAATCCATAACAGATCTTTCAACTTTTTATACCACCTGTTATTCCCAGCATCACCCCTCTTAATCCCCAACATCACCCCCTTAACCCCCAACATCACCCCCGTTACCCCCACATCCCCCCGACCTTGTCCCAGCGCAGTACGGCCGACGGCCGCACGTTGCAGGCCGACGCCTCCTGGAGGACAGAGCGTGACTGTAACTGTAACGACTGTAACTGCAACGGCTGTAACTGTAACGGCTGTAACTGTAACGGCTGTAACTGTAACGGCTGTAACTGTAACGGCTGTAACTGTAACGAATGTAACTGTAACGGCTATAACTGTAACGGCTGTAACTGTAACGACTGTAACTGTTAAGGCTGTAACTGTTAAGGCTGTAACCTAAACGGCTGTAACTGTAACGACTGTAACTGTGACGGCTGTAACTGTGACGGCTGTAACTGTGACGGCTGTAACTGTTAAGGCTGTAACCTAAACGGCAGTAACTGTGACGACTGTAACTGCGACGGCTGTAACTGTGACGGCTGTAACTGTGACGGCTGTAACTGTGACGGCTGTAACTGTAACGGCAGTAACTTTGACGACTGTAACTGTAACGGCTCTAACTGTGACGGCTGTAACTGTAACGGCTGTTACTGTGACGACTGTAACTGTGACGGCTGTAACTATGACGACTGTAACTGTGACGGCTGTAACTATGACGACTGTAACTGTGACGGCTGTAAATGTGACGGCTGTAACTGTGACGACTGTAACTGTAACGGCCGTAACTGTAAACTGTAGCGGCAGTAACTCTAACGGCAGTAACTGTGACAACTGTCACTGTATCGCTGCAACTGTAAAGCTAACTTGCAACTCGCAATCACTTGATAAATAAAGCGTAAGATGCCAGTTATAAAAACACACTTCAGTTGAATAATTCAGCATCTAATGCACTATTCGCGTTAAAACAACTCACTTTATTAATGATTCATCACTTCTATGAATTATTTTTTCAATGATAATTGTTTTTACCAAATTTAATAATCAGTTTTATTATAATCTATCTTCTAATAAACTAGAAGCGATAAAATCAGACCATATTATTTGTGTATTGCATTTTCTGATGATCTATTAGCGTTAAATCCGCATCTATTGGACAACAAATACGACTAATTTCTTGCTAGTTAATAATTCATCTAATGCACTAATTGCGTAAAAACAACCTACCGTCTGTAACATCGCCAACTAGAAATTTCATAATTCAATCGAAAAAAATTAAGTAAAAGAGGGTACGTTGATGAGGGTACGTTGATGATGGTACGTCTGTCTCTTATACACATCTAGATGTGTATAAGAGACAGGCTATAATAGGGCAACAACGCTGCCTATTGTGCGGCTATAATAGGGCAACAACGCTGCCTATTGTACGGCTATAATAGGGCAACAACGCTGCCTATTGTACGGCTATAATAGGGCAACAACGCTGCCTATTGTACGGCTATAATAGGGCAACAACGCTGCCTATTGTNATCAACATCAGTTGTCATCATTACCCTCATTTACTATCATCAACATCAATTGCCATCATTACCCTCATTTACTATCAACATCAATTGTCATCATTACCCTCATTTATCATCAACATCAATTGCCATCATTACCCTCATTTACTATCAACATCAATTGTCATCATTACCCTCATTTACTATCAACATCAATTGCCATCATTACCCTCATTTACTATCAACATCAATTGTCATCATTACCCTCATTTACTATCATCAACATCAGTAACTATTGTCATCATTACCTCCATCTACTATCATCAACATCAGTTGTCATCATTACCGTCAGTAACCATCAATGCGTTTAATTAGCATTAGTATCATCAATTACCAGCAATAGCATCAGTTACCTCCATCATTACCTGTATTTGTTATCCCACTAACAAATGAACATAACATCATCACCTCTCCCTACTCACCCTATCCCGGAGGTGCTGAGGCGTAGGGGACATAACATCCTGGTGGGGAGAGAGGTGGGTGATTAATTACCTTAATTAGCCCCCATGGTGAATTCCTGTAAATTAGCCCGACGGTAAAATCATAATGAAGAGGTTATTCATCACCTCGATATGATGTTAGTGATAATGATGTGGAATGTTAGTAGTAATGATGAAGATATCGTAGGTAATGATGAAGAATATTGTGGTAATTGCAGGTACAGAAAAATATTCACGTGAAGAGCAGCTACAGGAAGTTAAATGGTTGAAGAGCTGCAACCGGAAGTTAAATGATTGAAGATCATCTACCGGAAGTTAAATGATTGAAGATCATCTACCGGAAGTTAAATGATCGAAGATCATCTACCGGAAGTTAAATGATTGAAGAGCAGCTACCGGAAGTTAAACAATTGAAGAGCAGCTACCGGAAGTTAAATAACTGAAGAGCAGCTACTGGGAGTTGAACAAATGAACAGCAGCTACCTGTATGGATGTAAAATTAGGGATATAAAATAATTTCTAGAAGGCACTGAATGGGAGGCGACAACAGTAGGGATCGGCCGCGACACGTCAGTTGGAAGCCAGTAGTTATACAGTGAGCAAACCCATGTATTTAACGGCACTGTCAACTTGCTGTAGCAAACCTTATTGACTTTAGCATAGCTGGTAAGCACTGCCTCTATTGGTGAGTTACACAACTAATTTATACTGCGAACATAGTAGTGAATTAAATGATTGATTATAATTGTGCATAAATTTTGAATCAATTCAAATGTGTTTGTCATTTCGTATTTAAAAACAAAACGGGTCAGTCTCGAAATATGTTTCATTTCGCGTGTAGGGTTTCTGAGATGGAGTGATGGTGCTTCTGGACTCTGGAGGGTGGGACGTAGACCAGGGGCCATACTTTCAGAATTCGCTAAATAAACGTAAGTACTTACGCCCATTTTCTTGTCTATGATTGGTGGATTTTGCTTGAAAGGCCGTCAATGATTGGCTGATGAATTTACCATCTCTTAACTTTTTTTGAAAGTATGAGCCCAGGTTGAAGGTCGGTTTGAAGATTCTGTCTGAGATGTTCCCGGATCAAGGTGTCCTGATCTCGTATTGAGACTGTTAAGGCGCTACCCTAAATTGTATCTTATGTTAAGTGTACAGGGTCCTCAATATTTAGCGTTACAATTGTTTTTTCAAAATCAATACACTCGCAAAACAGTCAAATGTGTCGTATGGAACCATGTCGACTGATCTCCGGAAGGACCTAAAGTTGTCCCCATTCAAACGTGTCAAAAAACAACAACTGTCTGCTCAAGTTGTTGACAAACGCCTCCAAAGATCCGAGATTCTTCTTTCCCGCATTCGTGATGGCACGCTGCCAAACCTCGTTTTCAGTGATGAGAAGATATTCAATGTTGAACACCACTTCAACTCCCCCAAAAAAATGATCAAATTTGGTCGAAGAATGAAACGAAGGATCCCGTGTGGTGACTAGGAAGCAATGCCCGACCTCAGTGAGGGTCTGGGCAGCCGTAACAGAGTCCTCAAGGAGTCCCCTCTTTTTTGTTGACAAAGGGGTGAAATTGAATCAGAAGAACTATCGAGATGACATCCTTGTTGGTGCATTGTTGCCCTGGGCACGAAAGCACTTCAAAAAACGCCCCTGGTCGTTCCAGCAGGACCCTGCACCATCCCATGGGGCCAAATCGACTCAGGAGTGGCTGTCCGAGAATGTCCCCCACTTCATTACCAAAGATGAATGGCCCTCATCGTCACCTGATCTGAATCCTCTGGATTTTGGGATCTGGTCATACCTTGAGAGCAAGGTCTCGACCGTACACCATAGCAGTTTGGACGCCCTAGAGGTCAAACTGCTGAAGGAGTGGGCCAAAATCCCGCCGAGTGTCATTCGTGACTCGTGTAAGGCTTTCTCTAAGCGTCTACAACTCGTCATTGATGCAGATGGTGGACATATTGAATGAAATTGTGGGAATTGTATCTCTGAACCTCTGCCTACATATATACATTTTCAAACATTCACAATTGTGTTTCATTTCATAGTTCTAACCACTCAAAGTTGTAACGCTAAATATTGATGACCCTGTATATATTTAGTGTTCCTCTGATAACGTTCTTTTGTATTAAAGTCCTGTTCCATTTAGTCGTGTTTGAATAAACGCTTGTTGATTGATAGGAATGTTTTAAGGAGAGTACCTCACACTTGTTATATATAGGAATGAACCCAAAGAAGCAACTAGCTTATTACACTACCGGAAGTTAAATAACTAAATAGAAGCTACAGGAAGTTAAACAATTGAAGAGCAGCTACCGGAAGTTAAATAATTAAAGAGCAGCACCAGGAAATTAAATAATTGAAGAGTAGCTACCGGAAGTTAGATTAACTGAGGAGCCGCTACCGGAAGATGAACAATTGAAGAGAGCTACCGGAAGTTAAACAAATGAAGAGCAGCTACCGGAACTTAAATAAGTGAAGAGCAGCTACTGGAAGCTACAGGTGAAGAGCAGCTACTGGAAGCTATACAAATGAAGAGCAGTTAAAAAATTAAGAGAATGAAGAGCGAGAAACTCACGGAGAGGTGAAGAGAGGAAGGCCGCGGCCGCTTCACTGAAGAGTCAGAATCCTGAACGCAGAACAGTGAGCAGTGAGAAGTGAACAGTGAGCAGTGAGCAGTGAGAAGTGAGAAGTGGACAGTGGGAAGTGGGCAGTGGGCAGTGGGCAGTGAGCAGTGGGCAGTGGGCAGTGGGCAGTGGGCAGTGAGCAGTTGACAGTGAGCAGTGGGAGTTGAGTAATATGCCAATGATCAACGAGCAGTAAACAGTGAACTGTGAGCAACGGGCAGCGAGCAGTAAGCAGTGGGCAGTGTACCGTAAAGATAGAACTAGGAGCAATGGGCAAAAAGCAGTGAGCAGTGAGCAGTGAGCAGTGACCCTCTAACTCACCCTCAGGATGACGGAGTGCGGCCGAGGGGAGACGGGGGACCACGGCTCTGGTGAGGGTAGAGTGGTGGTGAGGGTAGAGTGGTGGTGAGGGTAGAGTGGTGGTGAGGGTAGAGTGGGGGTGAGGGTAGAGTGGTGGTGAGGGTAGAGTGGTGGTGAGGGTAGAGTGGTGGTGAGGGTAGAGTGGGGGTGAGGGGTGAGTGGTGGTGAGGGTAGAGTGGTGGTGAGGGTAGAGTTTTGGTGAGGGTTAAGTGATACTTATTTGTTGAAACGTCTTATGATTCACTGGAGTTGATGCGGAAATTACAGTTATGAGGGTAGTGATGGGAATGAGGGTAGTTGAAGTATTGAGGGTAATGAACTTAATATGAGTAAGGAGGATAATGAGGGTAATAAGGGTAATGCGGGTAATAAAGGTACTCAGAGTAATGAGGCTAGTGAGAGGAATTGGCTTGAGGGTAATGAGGGTAGTGAGGGTAATAAAAGTAATGAGGGTAACTCACGCGCTCCCTCAGCTTGACGGAGTTGTGACGCGAGATGGGAGGAGATCCCGGCAGCCCCTGGTGTTGTAATAATATAATAATAATAATAATAATAATAATAATAATAATAATAATAATAATAATAGTAATAATAATAATAATATAATAATAATAATAGCGGTTTCAGTGTATATTAGGCCGTAGGCCTGTCGCCGATTACAAACATTGTAGAACATTCTCAGCATTTTGCGGTCTCGAACTCGCAACTCACTGCTACAATTCTGCTATGCTTAACCGCCCGGCCTCCTCGCCGATTCTGACCAGAAACTGGCGCACAGAGCTGGGATCGAACCCGCGCGTCTCTGCGCCAATCTTGGTACTCTGAACTGTAACCACTGAGCCACCCTAATGATCATTTACATGATAAATATCTTACCAGTATAACCATTATTACCTCTCAGCCACGCCAGTATATGGTATTGCAGTTACCAGTATAACCTGGTAATATAGCCAGTATATGGTATTGCTAACCAGTATAACCTGGTATATGGTATAACCTCCCAGTCACGCCAGTATATGGTGTGATATATTAATCTGGTAATATAAATAACTAGCATAATAGTGGCGTGGTGACCTCATTAAAGTAATCGCATGAGTCTGTTGATTAAGTGAGTCAAGTTGACTCACCAAGCTCCTCTCCCTGGCGTTGAGCGACAACTGCCTGGTGATCTGGGGGGCGCGATGCTCCTGCTGGTGGCGGGGTGGGGGGGGGGTTTAACAAGTGTTAACACATTTTGTAAATTGATACTTTTGACACACTGACACTTTTTACAAGCAGTGGGCAGTGAGAAGTGGGCAGAGAACAGTGAGCAGTGAGAACCCTTTCTGTTAACACATCTTATAAATTGACACTTTTCTACACGCTGACACCTTGATACGCTGACACTTTTGACACGCTGACACTTTTTGACACGCTCACACTTTCTGACACGCTGACATTTTTTGACACGCTGGCACTTTTGGACACGCTGACACTTTTGGACACGCTGACACTTTTGGACACGCTGACACTTTAGAGACGCTGACACTTTTTGACAAGTTGACACTTTTTGACACGCTGACACTTTTTGACACGCTGACACTTTTTGACACGCTGATACTTTTTGACACGCTGACACTTTTTGACAAGTTGGCACTTTTGACACGCTGACACTTTTTGACACGCTGACAATTTTTGACACGCTGATACTTTATGACACGCTGACACTTTTTGACAAGTTGGCACTTTTTGACACACTGACACTTTTTGACAAGTTGGCACTTTTTGACACGCTGACACTTTTTGACACGCTGACACTTTTTGACAAGTTGGCACATTTTGACACTTTGGCACTTTTTGACACGCTGATACTTTTTGACACGCTGACACTTTTTGACAACTTGGCACTTTTTGACACGCTGACACTTTTCGATACGCTGGTACTTTTTGACACGCTGACACTTTTTGACAAATTGGTACTTTTTGACAAGTTGGCACTTTTTGACACGCTGACACTTTTTGACACGCAGACACTTTTTGATACGCTGACACTTTTTGACACGCTGACACTTATTGACACGCTGACACTTTTTGACATGCTGATACTTTTTGACACGCTGACACTTTTTGACAAGGTGGCACTTTTTGACACGCTGACACTTTTTGACAAGTTGGCACTTTTTGACACGCTGACACATTTGACACGCTGACACTTTTGACACGCTGACACTTTTTGACACTCTGACACTTTTTGACACGCTGACACTTTTTGACACTCTGATACCTTTTGACACGCTGACACTTTTTGACACGTTGACACTATTTGACACGCTGACACTTTTTGACACGCTTGCACTTTTTGACACGTTGACACTTTTTGACACGCTGACAATTTTTGACACGCTATACTTTTTGACACGCTGACACTGTTTGACAAGTTGGCACTTTTTGACACGCTGACACTTTTGGACTCATTTACACTTTTTGACACGCTGACAATTTTTGACACGCTGACACTTTTTGACACGCTGACACTTTTTGACATGTTAGCACTTTTTGACACGCTGACACTTTTTGACACGCTGATACTTTTTGACACGCTGACACTTTTTGACACGCTGACACTTTTTGACACGCTGACACTTTTTACACGCTGACACTTTTTGACACGCTGACACTTTTTGACACGCCGACACTTTTGACACGCTGACACTTTTTGACACTCTGACACTTTTTGACACGCTGACACTATTTGACACGCTGACACTTTTTTACACGCTGACACTTTTTGACACGCTGACACTTTTTGACACTCTGATACCTTTGACACGCTGACACTTTTTGACACGTTGACACTATTTGACACGCTGACACTTTTTGACAAGTTGACACTTTTTGACACGCTGACACTTTTTGACACGCTGACACTTTTTGACACTCTGATACCTTTGACACGCTGACACTTTTTGACACGTTGGCACTTTTCGACACTCTGACACTTTTTGACACGTCTTGACACGTTGAAATATTGTATTTGTTTCTAAATAAAAAAGCTGGTTAGATCGATGACGATAATAATACTTCAAACATTTTAATCCTTATGCCGAAAATTCGAACATTTAGAATTAATTAAATCAATGATCTTGAAACTAATCAATGCTATATAAATAAAACAAATTAAACCCAAATTTTACAAGAAACTCTCATTTGACTTCCGGTCCAAAATGCGAAAAAATAAATGCGTATTTTTAAAATAAATATACAGATAATAATTGCAAAATATAATATGAAATTTTGAGCCAGTTCGTTCCTTCCTCTCCTATCTTTTAGGCAAAATTACTTGGCCATTTTCAACAGTTTAATTCAAATATAATAAAGGTCCCTAGCACGCTAGCTTCAACAGAATATCGAATAACTCTACGGTATCCTGCCCATAAATTTAGTTTACTATTATCATTAATAATTCAGAACAACGCAACAAATATGTAGGTACATGAATAGCAATTATTTCAGACATTTAGGCAGTGAAGAAATGTAGCGAGCAGTGAAGAAATGTAGCGAGCAGTGAAGCAATTTAGTGAGCAGTGAAGTAATTTATCAAGCAGTGAAGCAATTTATCAAACAGTGAAGCAATGTAGCAAACAGTAAAGCAATTTATCAAGCAGTGAAGTAATTTATCAAGCAGTGAAGCAATTTATCAAACAGTGAAGCAATTCTTTAACCAGGATATTAATGTATCAAGCAGTATTGCAATTCATTAAGCAATAAAGCAATTCATTAAGCAGCAACCGAGGGGGGCGCTGACCTTGAGGGAGCCGTGCCGGGTAATGGGGGGCGTCCGGCCCTCCTGCAATGAGGCTCAGTTAGACCTTAAATACCTTAGTAACTTCCATAATTATGGCTAGTTTATTACCTGAAAAAAAAGTCAATATGTAGCTGAAGAAAAGTCAATATTCTAACACGCTATCGACTAAACTCTAAAAGATTGCTCTCCATGGAGTTGAGGTTGATTAACTTAACGAGATCAGTACGTACAGTGGCGGAAATGGCTACACGACCACCCAGTTTTCTCTAAATACTTTTCTTGCACAAAAAAATAAAGAAGTCTATGTATACGAGGTTAATCTACGCTTAAAAACGGTCCCGCCGATATGCGAAAAAAATAATCTTCTCAAATTATATGAAAAGAAATTATGAAAATTAGAAAAACCTTATTGGAAATGGTTATAAGACCTAGATATGTTTTTCCGTGTTTGAATCCCATATACTCGTTTTAATAGGCAAACTTACCTCCTTTCGCCTTAATTACCTCAATTCATCTTCTCTCCATGCTATTTTACCAAATAATCCAGAGTCTTTTGAGGAATATTATGAGGAACGAAGGATAGCCGTGCTCAGGTCCCTCGATCATAGATTGGACCCGGCGCTCATTTTGGTAAACATTTCTCGCCATGACGCCCCATATGTTTTCAATGGGGTTGATGTCAGGACTATAGTGCTGGCCACGGCAACAGGGTAATATTCTGCTCTAGGAACCCCTTAATTGATAACTGACTTTGAAGTGCGAATCAAAGCATTGTCTTGCTGGAAAACATGTGATAACTCATGTTTCTCATCGGCAAAAGGGAGAAGTTGGTAAAACAGCGTGTGCTTGTAAACCTCTGAATCTTGCAGCCCACGTAAAATAGCTGGAGTTGTTTTCCCTTTTCGGCTAAACGCCCCCCAAACCATGACCGAACCAACACCATATTGCCGCTTGGAAAATAATTCAGGCTCACGGTCCAGGCGGTGCCAATGGTGCCAATAGCATATTGCCATCCATCTAGACCATCAAGATTGAACTTTTTTCATTATTGAAGATAATCTTGAGCCATCCCTCACCAGTAAGCAATTTTTTTAAACAAATTTTAGTCGGTTGATAATATGCATTTATTTAAAAGCATAGGGACATCTTTCCGCTTTATGTACTTGAATTTTTCGAGTCATACAATATCTGACGGATGCGTCGTGCTGTCATATCAACTCCAGTGGTCAATTTTATAGAAGTAGAGGTAGCTCCAACTTTAGAAGCCTCAGAAAACAGTCTCCTAAGATCCCTGTCGGTTAATTTTGGGGTGGGTCCAGGGTGCGTTTTTCATCCGTAGACGTCCGGATTAGCAAAAATTGAAGGTACAATGGGTTTTGAGCGTTTTCTTCCCATTGCGATGTCCCGTTAGGTTCTACTGCATTTCACAAAGGCCAAAATCTACGCCTTCTCGTCCTCTGTAAGTCATGTCCCATTTGGCATCTTTTTTACTTAAAAAAAAATATAAATGAGAACACTGAACTACACTCGAAGTACACCATAAGCACCCTAAATGGCAAAAATCAGAATATTCTTTATGTTGCCGTACTTTTTAAAGTGAAAATATTACAGAAAGATGCCAAAATAGAACAAAGCATATCGTGGTCTTATAATCATTTTCACCTAGGTTATTCTAATTTTCATAATTTCTTCTCATATTTCTCGAGAAAAATTTTTTTTTTCGCCTATCGTCGGAACCGTTTTTAAGCGTAGATTAACCTCGTATAATTAGAATTCCGTATTTTTCGTACAAGAAAAAATATTTAGAGAAAACTGGGTGGTCGAATAACCATTTCCGCCACTGTATTACTTGAAGGGTAGTCAACGCAGGATAGCAAGTAAAGTGGTTATTAAGTAGAAAGTAATTAGTTTGGATATCAGCCATCCTAGTATTTTACTAGTTCATGCATAGATCCTTGCTTTTGATGCAACTTTATGATTTCCCTGGTTTATCTAGCTTCTACGAGTATTTTTAGTTCAGCCACCCTTATAAATATAAAGTTGAAAATATTCAAGTTCAGTTTCATATAAACTAAGAGGAATAGTTAGGTGATTGAACTGATGGTATCAACTAGTGAGAATAGATAGGTGATTGAATTAACGGACTTATTACCTCGCTGGAGTAGTTGGGCAGAAGAAGAGGTGATGGTCGAAACTGCCGCTGCTGCTCCTGTATAATTATCTTCTATTAATGGTAAATTTCTTCATTCCTTAGTGACCCTAAATAAATACCACTGAATTGCCTTCCCAGTTAAAATTCTAGCAAGAGCCTGCGGCGATTAAAGATAGCTACAGAGCAGGTTTGGAGCAGGAATCTGCGCCAAATAAAGCTGCAGAGCAGGGTCGGAGTAGGTTTTGAGCATGATAAAGCATGCCTGCCGCATACCAGCAGGTTTGAAGCCGGATTTACATCACCTGCCCCAATAGCATAGCTTTCATCTATTATATACTTATACTATTATACTTTTTCTTCCCTGAAAAAGGGACGTGCCTGCTCTGTCGCTGCTTCTAGCCTGCCCTGAACTGTTCAAGTCAGCCCGGCTCAAACACTGCTTAAAATTTTAACTTTGTTTTTACCCCATTACCCTTATTGTCTCTACCTCTACTTCCTTACTACCTGGCCATTACTTCATCATTACCAGCTTAAGGGGACCGTCTCACTCTTTTGAAAACTTTTTCATTTACATACGGATCATTTTGAAACTTGGTACACATATGTAAAACAGAAATCTAAGAACTTTTTGTTCATGTAAATTTTTCGAAAGAAAGGAAAGAAAACGTGAAATTCATAGAAAACCGCGAAAAAGGGGGTACTTTAAAAATCTATCTCCTCCTACAAATATCGTGCTACGACATCGAGACACGTATCATTCGATTTGTAACGATCATATCTAAAATCTTTTATATCATTTTTCCGAATTTCGAATTTGTTCGGGAGGAGGGGGCGGGGATTTTCCGAAATTTTCCCAAAAATTTCAAATTTTCCACCCTCTGCCCCCACTTTTTGAAAAATACAATCCAAGCTATAACGAAATCGAAAAAAATTACCGGATAGTTTCTAGAGATTTTATTTACGAATCGAATGGCATATGTCTCATCGCTGTAGCTTCAAAACTCTAGGAGGAGATAGGTTTGCCTTGACAATAAGTGCGAATGTTCAGTACAGCCCGAAAAAGTCCCGCGCGCACCACAATAGGCACTCAATGTAGCAAGGATACGAAACTAAACGTTTCTGGAGCTTGAATCCACTCAAGGATGGTGGGAGCGACTGCATGCACACCTCCTCATACGACGCCAGGCGGGGTAACTGGGCTGCAGCTGAAGCAGACACTCTATTTAAAGTGCTCAGCAGCTAATTTCCTCCTATTCTATTTGTTAAAGAACTCCCCCAGCCCCCTGCCTTTCATGATCTGTCGTGAACTCATAAATCAACGTACAGAGATGATTTTGGTACCATTGGATAGGTCAGAATGTCAGCTTTAAGATGAGACTAAAAACCGGAAAAGCCAAAATCTAAAATTTTAGGGTAGACGCTCCCCTTAACTAGGCCAATACCCACTGACTTTACCCTCCCCCATTTACCCGATTAATGAAGGGGGGCATGTAATCCCCTAAACTGGGTGACGTGACTGGAACGCCATTGCTGGGGGGCTGAACTGGCTGTGGGGGTGTTGCGGGGGGACGCTGCGGGGGGCGGGAGGGAAGCGCAGCCTGAGGGGAGACGAGAAGCCTTCTTAATCATAACAGTTTAATTTTATTTTATTTTATTGTCTCAGTTTAATTTTATTCTGATTTGACTTCTTTTTGTACCAATATCAAGCGTTAATAAGGGTGATTAAGAAATTAATGGTATAAAATAATTGAAGAAAGCACGATAGAAGCAGCTTCTGCTTGAAAAAAAAAATATTATAAAATTCCTCGCATGGATTTTAAAAATAAAAGGAAAAATAATGGCTCGTAGGAGCAAGTAAAGAAATCACAGGAAATAATACACACAGAGAAATCTGAGACGCTTTGTCCAAATATCGATGCATTTCTTCTTGCGTGTAGGTCAAAGTTACCAAGTTTGTGTGACACAATTTGAACAATACACCCATCGATTTTTCTGAGAGACTTCAGTAACGAAACATTTACCTTTTTGTAATTAAATTTAATTAATAATAAAATAACAATATAATTTTCGTTTAGAATTGTTTACCTGGCGGGGGGATGTTGTAGCTGTAACTCTGTAAAATACGGTGTAGCTGTAACTCTGTAAAATACGGCGTAGCTGTAACTCTGTAAAATACGGTGTAGCTGTAACTCTGTTCACTGTAACTTGATGTAGCTGTTCCGCAGTGTAGCTACTTTACCCACCACTCAGTGCCACCCACCACTCAGTGCCGTACGCAACTCAGTGCCACTCGCTGCTTAGTGCCACTCGCCATCAGTGTTATACGCTACCCAGTGCCATACGCCACTCAGTGCCACGCGGCAAGATCAAGATCGCCCTTAGAGGGTCAGTGGCCATGGCACTGACGATGCACTATTTTGGGCACCCCCCCACCCTCACTTAGCCCACAACCCCTACACTCACTCCCCCACCTCCCTCCCTACCCTCACTTGACCCATCACCCACACACCCTGCCCCTCACCCTCCTCCCACGCACCAGCGCTCCCCCCCCTCGCCGCCAACCAGAGAGGCATCCTTAACAAAATTTGGGGAACGGCTAGGCTTCGGTCGAATAGTTACTACACTCGGCACCAGAGCTGGGCAGCGCTACTTTGAAATGTAGCGGCCGCTACCGCCACCGCTTCATGCTCTAAATGTAGCGGGCGCTTCCGCTACCGCTACAATTGCTTAAATGTAGCGCCGCTACCGCTACCTTCACTGAAAATGTAGCGGCCGCTGCATGTAGCGCGCTACTGCCCACCTCTGCTCGGCACCAAATTAATCTAATAAGTTAATAAGCTGGCCAAAGGCTGGCATTCAAACCATGAGTCGAAGCGGATATTAGCGACATTAGCGGCTGATTTACGTGCTCCCCGAGTCATAGGCGGCACCTGATGCAAAGTCGGGCCGCACCAAAATTTTGTTAGGGAGCTCATACCCTGAGTTTGAGGACACACTTGTCGTGCTCCCTGGACACACTTTTCATTCTACCAGGACACACTTGTTAGTTCATCATTAAGTCGGAAAGGAGATTCTTATCAGAAGTTGATTTCTATCAGGTGGCCAATCAGACCCAGAATAACTCTGCGCCGAGTGCAGCGATTTTCGGCCGAAGCCTATATAGGCGCTCCCCGAACTGTGTTAGGGTAACTGCCATTCATTACCTCCAACTCATTAGCATTACTGCCATACATTAACCCCACTCAATGCACACTCATTTTCTCACTCATTAACCCTAAAGATGCTTACCTTTATGTAGTGCGAAGCGCAGGTTAAGATTTATGTTAACCCCGCCAACCCTGTCACTGATGACCCTGATAAGGGTTACGGCAGTAACTTGTTAATCCTGTTAACCCTGTCACTGATGACACTGATGATAGGGGTTACGGTAGTAACATTTGACCCTGTAAAATATTCACTATGTCATCACCTTCATATAATCACCTACAACCTCGTCTTAATTATATATTCCACCAATCAATCACCTTTCGCTCGGACTAGAATAGCATTCCAGTTACCAGATAACCAATTTAATTACATGATATCCTCAATTAATTAACTCTCTAGCGAACTTAATTACATTTTCATTGTCTTATATTAAATAAATATATTATAAAAAAATAATAAATTTCCTTCTCTCTTCAATTGCCTACTGTCTATTGTGTTTAATCACCTCTTCCCTCGATTAAACATCTCCTTTGTTACTATCACCCGTTATCTTTATAAAATTACCTCCTACCACATTAAATCAATTCATCACTCCCCTATTACAGGAACTCACAGTTCATAACCTGCTATATTAACTAATTACCATCTACCCTTACTCAATTACGCCATATTACTAACCTAATTACCGACCATGCTAAATTAATTAATTACTATATTTGCTTAATTACGCGCAATTTAAATCCACTTTCATTTCTTCATTACCAGCCATCATTTTATAAATGTCGGCTATCCACAGTTAATCACCTGATACCCTCACTTGATCATCTGATACCCTCACTTGATCATCTGATACCCTCACTTGATCACCTGATACCCTCACTTGATCACCTGATACCCTCACTTGATCACCTGATACCCTCACCCTTTCTCATGTATCACAAAAATATAAAAAGACCGAATCCCAATCCGAGGGGTTCGAGGGGTTTCTACCGTATTCACTTTGATGTGGCATTTACTGCTAACTCAGATGTTGAAGTGAGTTATATTTTGCCCTCACATTTATGAGGGGAAATGCACGCATTTCGAGGGCAGTCAAGTGGAAATAACATGTGACCTAATGCAGAGCTCGGCAACGCCAAGAGAAACTAGTTTCTTTTTAAAAATAATACTTGGATCATAATTACTGATGACCATTAATACAGAAAGAGCATTTTAATTATTTAAATCTAAACGATTTATCGAAGTTTTGATGCCGGCTTTCAAGTTCGCTATTAATGGCCGACATTTTACGTCGATAATTCAAGCGGCGACACACACATAACCACTCTCTATGAACGCCGGAGCGGCACTGAGGGAAGCCCGCTCAGCTGCCAACTGCCACAGGTTTATTCTCAGGTGCCGGGGGCTGAACCCCGGGCACGGTAAATAACCCCTGTGAGGCGAGGGCTAAACCCCGGGTAAGGTTAATAACCCCTATACGTTAGAGGGCTGAACCCCGGGTACAGACAAAAACTCATATGCAGGCGAGGGTTGAACCAAATGCGCGGTGAATAAGCCTTTTATTAATTATTTATTCGTGATGTTTGAAACTTATTTTTTGAATTCGAGAATTGAATTCTACCTCATGTTTATTGCGGTTCACGATCAAGCTGTGAATTGAACGGCAAGTTTCAGCTTCGGGTTTTTTATTCGGGTTCGAGACGCTAACATTTTTCGCTAATTTATTGTTTTGTAGCTTTTTGTATCAAGTGTTGTTATAAAATTAATCACGATAGCGAAACGCAAAAATTCAAAACAACTGTCGTACAAAATTCACGAAGAGAAAAAAAATATAAAAAACTTTTGCTTTTCAGGCGTATATTTCGTAGAAGATTAGGTATTCTATACTCAATAAGCTACGGATCGATTATTAGAATATCTGATTTCCGTTTAAAAAAATTCACTCAAATAACTGAGCAAGACAATTCGTCAAAATTTTTGATACACTTTTCTCCTCCGCGTGGGTCATCGTGACCCAGTTGGACCAGGCAAAAGGGCGTATCAGTGCTACGTCCGCTGTCTGCTCGTGCTGTATTAAGAAAGTGTGTCACTATTTGGACAATATGAGCCGTTCATTTTTCAGAGCGTTCGAATTCTGCCATTGACATGTTAAAGATAAAATCTGGCCTATGATTTGCTAACTTATTTAATGAAAGCCATTAAGGTTATTTTAATCGTTCAAACCACACTCGAAAATAATTTCAATTCAAAATAACGTAGAATAAGATATAACAACAAAAAACTCCCACACTTACAAACAAGATCAACGTACTATTTGTTCATTAATCTGTGCATTCAGCGCTAAATAACGTGAAGTATTGCTATTGCAGTTACGTTGCAGTGACGTTTTACATCAGAAGACGTAAGCGATTACTTCTTACTACTATAAATATTTTTTGCAAATTTTAATCAATTAAATTAGTTAGTTAAAAATTAGGTGGATACATGATAATAAGCACCGAATGTTCAAAGGAGCGATCGTTGTCTTATGAAAGAAATCCTACAGGAAAACATTGCGAATTTGTCCCTGTATGAGCTTGGCGTAGTAGTTTTCTTTGTAATTTTCTTCAGAAGAAAACGTATCTTGATTGAGGGGTGACTGTTGTACGGGCAAGACATCGCGCATTTTCAGCACCCACACCCACTGGGAAGCTAGGGAGGACTGCGGGGGAAGCGCAATCTGCAGCCCTTTAGACACCTCCTTGAACTGAAATAATTTATAAACATCATCATTACATTATTTTAGAGAAAAAATTACTTACATTAGTTTATAATCAGAGAAATGAAGTGCATAATGGAAAAACTTGCGCCCTGCAAATGGCATTGTGATCTATGCCGACAGGTGGAGCTTCAATTTAGTTAATCATTCATAATGACTAGAAAAGAATTACTTTCAACACACCAACTATGATGAAAAAGAACATTAACATTTTCGTAAATAAAAATCTACAGCTACACTGACGAGCGTCAGTATACAATATAAAGTAATAAATGGTAGACGATGAAGGCTAGATAACCTGGAGCTGACGCTGCAGCTGGCGGTCAGTGAGGGCGGTGATGGAGGTGCTGACTGTGCTGCTGACGGAACCCAGAGTGAGTAGATCGTCAGCCGGCCATGTCAGCACCAGGGCATATACCGCAGTACTGGTACTTGTATACCTGCGTGGTACGGTGGTACTGCATCGTCAACTGGCTGACGTCATTTAGTACCTAGTACTAAGTAAAGCTATGGTACTTCATAGTTGACTGTATGACTATATTTCGAAAAAAAAAAACAAATAGTATTACGGATGGCGTGAAAATTTATAAAAGTACATTTAGAAATGTGACATAATGACCTTTGAAAAAGTTAGCAATCTGGATATAAATTGTGGAAAAGTCAATATTACATATTACTGACAAATTATAATTCAAGAATAACATTATTACTGAACATTGACACTATTGTTCATAAATGTTTCTTTATATAATTAAATATTATTACTGTTTCGCAGTGGAAAACACGAGGTTCCTTACCAGACGCCCGGGGTGAAGGTATCGTTCTGCACGCCCCAAGGGGAGGTGGCGTAGATTGCCTCCCCGTTGAGGCTAAGCCACGTCCCCATCTGCCGCAGCCTCTCCTCCATGATGGGGGGGATCGTCCCCTCGGGGGTGGGGCCAGCGTTCACCAGCAGGTTGCCTGGTGGGGAGTACGCGGGGAAATGAGGGGATGAGTTCAGGGGATACGGAATATGAGTGGCTTAAGAAGCTCTGGTAAAAGGGATGTCAAGTAAGGGGATGAGGATGAGAATATGTTACTCGATTACAGTTGATATTATGGATGGTCTTACCGATAATACTATAGATGATACTATCAATGATACTATGAATGATACTATCAATGATACCATCAAAATGATAGAATCGAGGATACTACGTATATTCCTGATCACCTTCATCCAGCCGCCGTCCGATAGTTAGCCATCAATCTACACATATCAATTATATACAAATTATACAAGTATATATAGTGTCACTGACCCCCGCAGCTGACGGTCTGGGTGAGCTGGGTGAGGAGGTCGTGGGTGGAGAGTATGTCGGTGGCGGGGGCGTTGCGTCGGTAGCCCCACGCGAGACGGTCCAGTGTCATGCAGTTCTCCCACTTGTGGGGCTGCAGGGTGCCTGGGGAGGAGGGGGGTAAAGTTAAATAGTATAAAGTTAAATTAAATAATAATATATGAAATAATATAATAATAAATATATGAAATAATAAATAATAATATAAAAAAATTCATATAATATAATAATAATATATGAAATAATAGATATAAAGTTAAAGTTAAATAATAATATATGCATAAGTTGATTAGAGAATGAGCGTGATTAATTTCGTATATGATTTTAACGACTTGCACTGAGCTACGCACCTGGATTGTATCTGTCGTGACAGGTGTAGAAGGAGCCGTGCTGACAGATGGTACCCTGGCCCCATCTGTCGTTGACGACGACCGTCTGCTTGACGGGCGAGTCGTTGAAAAGCCAAGACAGAAATCCCGTCGAATTCCAGTAACTGTCTGGCGCCTCCCAGTCCCCGTCAGACCACAGCACATCGGGACGGTACCGGTGCACCTGCACCGTTGGTAGTCAGGTACCGCATAGTCTGCTTAAAATGCATGGTCTGCTTCCAAAGCATAGTCTGCTTCCAAAGCATAGTCTGCTTCCAAAGCATAGTCTGCTTCCAAAGCATAGTCTGCTTCCAAAGCATAGTCTGCTTCTAAAGAATAGTCTGCTTCCAAAGCATAGTCTGCTTCCAAAGCATAGTCTGCTTCCAAAGCATAGTCTGCTCCCAAAGCATAGTCTGCTTAGGTAGTTCTGTGGAAAACAATTCCGCATCCAAAAAGTTCATTTCTTACATTGAGCTACTTCTCGAAAGTGTTTCATTTCTCAAATTCCGGCTTTCCTTTTAAGCGATCATTTGATAAATGCTTCCGTTCCTTATCAAATTCTTTCTAGCGGCCATTCCATACGAGCAGCAGTTCAATGGCAGCAGTCATTCTATATGGGGGGCGTTATTTACAAATACCAATCCTAATAAGCTTTAATTTATTAAAAGGCGTGAAAACTTATAAAAGACCTATAGAAAATAATAAGGGATTTGCTTAACTAACTTGCCAGTAAACACGAGCAAATGCAGCAATTACCCAGAATGTATTCAATTGGCTGAATGACTTGCGACTTACGAGTTCTCTGAGCTCTGGCCCAGTTTTCTGGGTGACGAAGGTGGTGGTGTTGAAGTGGTTGAGTTTGTCCTGCAGGTAGGTTGGGTTGAACCATTCATACAGAGAGTGGTACAACCCGAAGTGCATGTGTGGGTACTTGGAGCGAATAGCCTGCGCCAGTTCACCTGATGTACAATGTACATGGTATGCCTAAAGTCAGGTTGACCAAAATTGAGGCAAAAAGCACATCACTATTTAAAGCATGAACCCCTCATACCTCTCATTGAATATCGGAATCGTCATGTATCGTACACTCGCAAAATGTATGGGTCGTCTTGTCCAAATAGTGACTCTTTCTTACTCGCTGCATGATCAGAGAACGAACGTAATATTGATATGCCCTTTGCTGGGCCACACTTGATGAGGATGACCAAGCGGCATAAAGTACATCAGCATCTGCTAAAAAGCCGCTAATTTATCTGAATGATACACCTGAATAATCAGGTTTCGTAGGATCATTAGTTTTAGACGCACCCATCAACCTGAATCGTCAGGTTCCGTATGATTACAAGTTTTAGCCCTACCCGTCAACCTGAATCATCAGGTTCCGTACAACAATTAATGACCTCACCCGTCAGGTCCCTCTTCGGCCCGACGTCCATGGAGTTCCAGTTCCAGGAGACATTGGAGGGCCAGTTGGTGAAGCCCTCGTGGTGCTTGCTCACCAGCACCACGTACCGGGCCCCGGACGCGTTGAAAATCGAGGCCCACTGCGCCGGATCGTAGAACTCTGCCCTGAACTGCGGGGCGAACTCCTGGTATGTGAACCCAGGAGGGTAGTTGGTCTTCATGAAGTCTACGTACTCCTGCAGCTGCTTCTCTGTAGAGGATGATTATGGATTACCCACACCCAGAGAAATGGGTGACGATGCCCAAATAGTGATGTACTTTTTACCCTAGTGAAAATAATTTGGCCCTGATTGGCGCGGCAATAGGGCGCTAAGCACCCAAAATTTCGTCATGGTTTGGATAATATGGCCCATTTATTTGTCTAGGTGCTTGAATCCTAATATTGGCATATCAAGCCTAAAATTTGTAAATGTACTCCAACAGACTGAGAACATACAGCGTAAGTGGTTACAGCGTAAGTGGTTTGTATTACGGATTATATGAAAAAAATTTCACTAATTATTTTGAGGCTAGAAACCTCAGCTATCTTTCATTTCAACGCCTTTTCGACGATGGAACTCGGAGCTGTAGTTTTATTCTGAATATTTTTCTGAACATAACCCTGCGGTCGAAGATGTGACTACAAGACTACTACAATATTACAACTGGAATATCCAAAACTACTGCTAGCTAACAACTAGATTAATCTACCACTAATCCAGGTTACTACTGGAATACTAGTAGACGAACCCCCACCTTGCCAGTTGTACCAGAACCAGGCGCCCCCGAACGAGGGCACCGAAAAGACCCCCCAGTGCAGGAAGATGCCCACCTTGGCCTGGTCGTACCAAGGGGGCAGGGGGCGTTGGTCCAGCGACTCCCATGTGGGGGCGTACTGACCCCCAACCACAAATACTGAGGGATAATAACTGAGGGGTGAGATATGAGTGGTGAGGGTTAAGGACAAATTGGACTAAAATACTTGATTTTTTCAATTGCCTAACCATAGATTCGTTTGCCTCCAGAGAAGCAAATTTCAAAAAATTAGTTTATTTTATACACTTGCCGTGTATTTTGGATGTGACTATCTATGCAGGCATATACGCAAATTTAAGTACCCCACACAGGAGGTACAAACACAAAAGTGCACTAACACACAAAGTGCACACACGCACAGACGCAGAAACCGAAAGATACAGTCCCACGCCATGCACAAAACACCAGTTTTTTCATTATTAATGACAAAGAACGTTTTTAGCGGGAATCTGCCCTCAGTTGAGCCAGCTGATGCAAGATGCTGTTAATTTTTGCTGATAGTTGGATGGGAGAGACGGGCGATCCAGGATTGTGCTACAGGAATGTATACAGTCGTCTCTTGAAGTTCTCAAGGGTGAACTTCCTCCTCTTAGATACATCATACATCAGCATAGAATTGAAAAACTTTGGCCCCACCGCGGGAATGGATCTTTCCGCTGACACTGTCCTCGGACTACAGCTCTATGGTATGATCGGAATATTGTGCACAGTTTTACAATTTTTATCACAATTCTGGCAAGAAAAGTTACGGACCAGCTAGGTTGGACAAGTACCATCACTAGGGCCCAGTCGTAGGTTGTCGACAAGTAAACCAGTAGCCTCTCGCAGGCCAGTTCGTCAGTAATCCTCACTAGCACAACATGAATCATACACAGAAAACACACATTACACGAAAGGGTTTAGTACACACACGCACGACTCACGGCGGGCTAGGACACAAATACACGACTCAGACTCACAGCAAGCTAGGGCTCCCAGCAGCACGGCGGTCTTATCAGTCAGCATCTCGATGCGTCTTAAGGGGACCTCTGTAATGTCTGTATCCCTGATACCTGATGATAGAGCAGATACTGAAAAGTAAACCAAAGGATACCAAGGCCTTTAATACGACAGCAATTACATCATCCTTGGTGTGAGGGACAGGCTCTGCTGCATACACGATTGGTGAATTAATGACAGACACGAACAGTAGACATGAAGCTGGACATGAAAATGGGAAAACAAATGAAAATTTGTTTACCATATGCATGGCAAACAAATGTATTTTATGAAGTCAACAACGGTAGTTAGGAAGTCAACAACGATAGACATGGAACGGAACGTAGATTTGATATTATCTGAGGTCGAGCTACTCCGCAATGCGATGTATTGCACGGCGATCACGAGATTATGGTGTTCACAGGTACAACTGAACGCTTTAATCTTCCTTACGTATGCCACTTCCTCCACGCCCCCCAGTTCTTCACGCTGTTTTTCTTCGTCTATCCAAATACTGCAACTTCTTTCACCCAAATCGTTTTTCACGCCCTCGTATTTCACATTCCCTTATTACCCCTACATCCCTAAAAATTATCCCCCCTAAAAATCATCCCAAGTATCACTTATTCCTTCTCGTCTCTAGCGTACATCCTAGTCCCGCAAGTCCAGCAGACCCCTACTAGCTGTATGACTGCGCGGCCGCTGGGACGAGCAACCCTCATCATCTAATCTCTTATCAGCGGTCCTCTGCCCTCGAGTGGCAGCCATCTTGTTGCTGCTAACTGATAGTACAGACAATGATCCCCTGTCACAATAACTCTTGTTGCTAATAAAGGAAAATGCTGACAAATAGCTTCCTGCTAACTGATGGTGCAAGCAAAGTCTACCTCCCAGGACCTTGGTCGACAGACGCTGAGGGCGGCGAGTTACTATTCCGCGTTACAGCGTGGCCCGGGACTTAACATCGGAAAGAGATACTAAGGATGTTGTGCTGCCAACTACTACCTCGTGACCTTGAACCATAGCTGAGTTATCGCGAACTTCGTGACTGCCGTCTATTCAAATGGCTTCTCTATGAGCCCAACCAACATTCGGGTAACGACTAAAGCTTCTGCCCGATAATCGCTAATTGGTTTTAGAGTTAATCTGGGTACGCTTGGCCACCAGTTCAATTTCAGCTTCTGGTCAGATTCTTCTTTCCTACTTACTTAATGTCCTGAGTATGATAAGGATAGGTCCGAGTCGAGTCCGATCTTTGCAAGCTGCTTAGGGGGCTGCACTGCAGGGCCGGTCGAAGCAGACACTAGCGGCTGACACGTATCCGAATGCTCTTAAGCCTAGTACAGGGTCATCAATATTTAGCGTTACATTTTTTTTCAAAATCAAAACACTCGCAAAACCGTCAAATGTGCCGTATGGAACCATGTCGACTGTTCTCCGGAAGGACCTAAAGTTGTCCCCATTCAAGCATGTCAAAAAAACACCAACTGTCTGCTCAAGTTGTTGACAAACGCCTCCAAAAGATCCAAGATCCAAGATTCTTCTTTCCCGCATTCATGATGGCACGTTGCCAAACCTCGTTTTCAGTGATGAGAAGATATCAGTGAAGTCCTCAAGGAGTCCCCTCTTTTTTTGTTGACAAAGGGGTGAAATTGAATCAGAAGAACTATCGAGATGCCATCCTTGTTGGTGCATTGTTGCCCTGGACACGAAAGCACTTCAAAAAACGCCCCTGGTCGTTCCAGCAGGACCCTGCACCATCTCAAGGGGCCAACTCGACTCAGGAGTGGCTGTCCGAGAATGTCCACTTCATTACCAAAGATGAATGGCCCTCATCGTCACCCGATCTGAATCCTCTGGATTTTGGGATCTGGTCATATACCTTGAGAGCAAGGTCTCGGCCGTTCACCATAGCAGTTTGGACGCCCTAGAGGTCAAACTGCTGAAGAGTGGGCCAAAATCCCGCAGAGAGTCATTCGTGACTCGTGTAAGACTTTCTCTAAGCGTCTAAAACTCGTTATTGAAGCAGATGGTGGGCATATTGAATGAAATTGTGGGAATTGTATCTCTGAACCTCTGCCTACATAAATACATTTTCAAACATTCACAATTGTGTTTCATTTCATAGTTCTAACCACTCAAAGTTGTAACGCTAAATATTGATGACCCTGTATATGCCGTGCCCGTTAATGGCTGCCGTGCTCGTTAATGGATGCCGTGCCCGTTAATGGCTGCCGTGCCCGTTTATGGCTGCCGCGCCCGTTCATGGCTGCCGTGCCTGTTTATGGCTGCCGCGCCTGTTTATGGCTGCCGTGCCTGTTTATGGCTGCCGTGCCTGTTTATGGCTGCCGTGCCTGCTTATGGCTGCTGCCGCGCCTGTTTATGGCTGCCGTGCCTGTTTATAGCTCCTGTGCCCGCTAATGGCTGCCGCGCCCGTTAATGGCAATCATTACAGCTCACAGGCGTCCTTTATCTTATCTTCGTTATCTTTCTTCACAAGATACGCTATTAATACATGCATCAGTAAGCGTGTGGTGACACTAGTTTATGGTGGCGGTAGTTTATGTGCCACTATATAGTGTCAAGAGTTAATGGTAGCTGTTCTTTTTGGCGACGCTGGTTATGGTTGCATTAGTTTATGGTGACACTGATTTATGACCTTATTAATTTATGGCGTCACTAGTTTACGATGGCGCAGTGTGAATCATAACTGGTGCAATTTGGGGTGCTGGAGAATGTGGTCCAGTTTGTAGTGCAGTGTGTTGTGCAGTGTGTTGTGCAGTGTGTGGTGCAGTGTGTGGTGCAGTGTGTGGTGCAGTGTGTGGTGCAGCGTGTGGTGCAGTGTGTGGTGCAGTGTGTGGTGCAGTGTGTGTGTGCAGTGTGTGGCGCAGTGTGTGGTGCAGCTTGTGGTGCAGTGTGTGGCGCAGTGTGTGGTGCAGCTTGTGGTGCAGTGTACGCCCAGTCCAAGGCAAAAATAAAGACGCCAGTAGGCCCGCTTGAGGATAATGAAGTCATTGTAGGAGATGACCAGGGCATGTGTGAGTTACTGGGATCGCGGTTTGAATCAGTGTTCAGTAACCCCCGCTACTCAAGGGAGGAGAATGAACTCGAAGTTCTCCAAGAACTGCCAGGAGGATGGGGGTTGGAGAACATTGAGTTTGGGCCAGAAGATATGGAAATAAGTATCAAATAATTGGCTACGTTCTCAGCACCAGGATCCGATGGAATTCCGGCAGTGTTGTTGAAGAAGTTTGTTGGAGCACTGAAGGCTCCGCTCACAATGCTCTGGAAAGCCTCGATGATGGAGGGAATTATTCCCGAGGGCCTAAAAGTAGGACTGATATCGCCAATCCACAAGGGTGGGGCGAGGGACAGACCCCAAAATTACAGACCTGTACCCTTGACCTCACATGTGCTCAAGATTTTTGAGAAGGTAGTGGTCAGGAGGCTTGTCCGGTATATGGAAGAGGCTGACCTGTAAAATAAGTTAATAACGGACAACATGGTTTCCGAGGTAATCGTTCTTGTTTGTCGAGTTACTGGAACACCATTAACCCCTTATCTCCCTACTGGAGGAGGGAGCTTGCGTGGACGTAGTATACCTGGCCTTTGCTAAAGCCTTTGACAAAGTTGAACATGGGGTGCTCTTCAGAAAGCTGAGACTGTTGGGTGTAGGAAGAAACCTGTTAGGATGGATCCACAACTTCTTTGCAAATATAGTACAAGCTGGCGCAATTGGAAACTCGAAATCAAGAGAAGCGAAGGTGAAAAACGGTGTGCCGATCCTGCTTGGACCGACCTTCTTCCTCATCCACATCGCCGATATCGACTCAGAACTTACCCACGCATCTACATCGTCATTTTCGGACGATACAAGAGTGCTGATGAAGATCACAGAGGACATGGCCTGCGAGAGGTTACTGGACGACTTGACGACAATCTATGATTGGGGCCTAGTGAATAACATGCAATTCAACGGCACCAAGTTCGAAGTAATGAGATACAGAGTTGGCACAAAGATCCACATCACTACTTGGCATCAGATGGCACAGAAATTGAAGAGAAGCAACTAGTTCGAGACCTCGGTATGTTGATGTGTACTGAAGCCACGTTCGATGACCACATCCAGGAAATAGTTGCGCGAGGGAGACAAACGATGGGGTGGATCTGGCGGATATTTCGAACAAGATGAGCAGCGCCAATAATTACACTCTTCAGAGCCCTCGTGCTCTCCAATATTGAATACTGCTGTCAGCTTTGGGCGCCGCTCAAGCTAGGCGGGTGCGGTGCGAAAACTGGAGGCAGTGCAGCGAACTTTCGCGTACAGGATCAGCGGCATGAGGAAGCTGAACCTGGACTACTGGGACAGGCTGAAACACCTGGGACTGTACTCACTTGAGAGAAGAAGAGAGAGGTATATCATACTGTACACTTGGAAGACGATAATCGGACTGGCTCCCAACTTTGAATGCGAGTCTATCAGAATAGTTACACATTACAACGAAAGGAGGGGCAGGTTGTGCAAAGTTCCTCCAACCGAGCCGCAGAGTACAGGCTCTTCGTAAGGGATCACTGTCCGTGGTAGGACCGAGGCTCTTTAATGCCTTGTTAAAAGTGCTGAGAGGAAGGGAATTTACCCCTGCAACATTCAAGAGACGATTGGACAATTGGACAATTGGTTGAGAAAGATCCCGGATTGTCCAGCAATGGGAAACTACCCTCAGCAGGTGACAAGCAACAGCATCTTGCATCAGCTGGCTCTAAGGAGAGCAAGTAGACGGAACACGTCCACCGTTACATCCGAGACCCGAGGGCGGGGTGACCTGCCTAGCGAAGACTCGGAGACGGAGGACGACGAAGGCATCAGCTTGACCGTGGGCTACGAAGTCCTAAACTCATCATAAGATCATGAGTGTGTGGTGCAGCGTATTGTGCAGTTTGTGATGCAGTATGAGGTACAGTTGATGGTGCAGTATGTGATGCAGCATGTAGTGCAGTTTGTGGTATAGTGAGTAGTTCGTGGTAAAGTACGTATGTGGCGCAGTTATCTGTGCAGCGAGTTTCGATATTGTTCTAACACAAGGCACCACTTTCACAGATTGGGTTTCTCAACCAATGCCCGAGTTTACGAACTTGAAGGACGACCATCATTCAATCCACCGAGCCCCATGGATGCCACCATGGTTGGTGTATGGCAATTACCTCTATTTCAACTAACTTATTTGAAACTTCGAGACGAGAATTAGGAGACCAATTAGTACAAGAAAACGTAAATCTGACGTGAATAGAAAATATGCCCATGCACAAGACAACTGTCACCAGGCCACTGCTACTTATCACCAGTTGGCCATCATCACAGTAGGCCATTAATTGTAAACCGGTCACTAACCGACGTTTATCCAAAATTGGTTGATTGGTTTTCCAGTTCATTTTATTCATTAACAGCTAGTGAATCATTTAGTTCCATTGAATAACTATTTTATGAACATGTGTGTATGCTTCGAAACAATATACTCCTAAAAATACATTAATTTATTGGATTTATTTGTTAACAGATACATTTTTATTAAAATTACGATTCATAATCATTTAGCATCGGCAGCAAAGCGTTTCCGCACATTTAATTATTTAAATTTTTTATCCTCATTTATGTAATACTGACTAATACAAAAAGAAAAATATCTAAGTTGTATTACAGTAGCTGAAAAGCTCTTCACCTACTGACGTTACCTATACTTGGGCAGGTTACAAGCCTTCTCGACACGCTGGACGCTGTGGTCTGGAATGCCAACTACTGGCTTCCCCGAGGAATGGAATGGGAAGATTTGCACCCTCGAGATGGGGGAGTTTATCCTGAATTCAGGGATATTTTGGTGGTCCCAGTAATTCTGTCAATACTGCTAATCCTCTTCAGAAGCTACATCTTGAACCCGCTTATTCTTGAACCGATCGCCAAATACTGGCAACTCCCTTACAGGAGACACAAGCCTCTGCCACAGATTCCCCAGCTAGAGACCCGTTATCTAGAAAGTAAAGGAGTAATGCCTCGTAAAGTTTTAGAAAAGACTTCCGTGTCGCTCCAAATGTCAAAAAGACAAGTAGAGAGTTGGTTGAGGAAAAGGTCCAATGTTGGAAAACTGAGCAAACTTGATAAATTTCAAGACAGTTCTTTTATATTGTTGTACCATACTCTGATTACAGCGTATGGTTGTTATGTGATGCTGTCCAAACCTTGGTTGTGGGACATTACCATATGCTACCAAAACTTCCCCTACCATCAAGTAGATACCCAACTGTGGTGGTACTACATGATAGGTTGTGCTTTCTATTGGGAGCAGACAATCTGGCAGTTCAGGTATAGTCACGGCAAAGATGCAAACCTGGCATACCTCCATCATATATGTACCATATTTCTGTTGGTTTGCTCGTGGAAATGCAACTACGTAAGAGTGGGTAGCATTATCTTATTTGTACACGAGTGCGGCGACATACCCCTGCAGTTGGGCAGGATTCTGCGCTACTTCAAGGAAGAGAGAGTAATAGACTACGTCTTCGCGTCGTTCGTGATCCTTTGGGTTTGTACAAGATTGGTTTTATACCCATTTTGGATTCTAAGGTCGTTGTTTGTGGACATGCCGAGGTATGCTGACCTGCCATCCATGACGGTTTTTTACGTACTCCTACTCCTACTTTTTGGTATGAACGTCGTATGGAGTTGGTGGATAGGGTATGGAGTGTACAAGAGGTTGGTGAAAGGGGTGGTGGAGAATGTTGTGTCTTCAGACGATGGAGGCAGCAGCACTGACACTCATGACACTTCTCGTAAACTTGAATGAATGAAGTACCCGCAACAGCACTGACATGCACGATCAACTGCATTTCAAACATGAATCATGCACAGGGGTTAGACATATAAAGAATACACCCAAAAATTTCGCATCAAAACCGTTTTACTTTTCATACCAATTAAATCGTGACCTGTTATATTTTTTTTTATTTGATTATGACCTTTAAGTTAAATTTACAATAGATTATTATAAGGAGCGAAGGAAGGAAGGAATTTGAATTGAATTGGAGGACGGAAAGCGTTCAGCGGATCATAAGTCTGGCCAGTCAAAGTCAAAAACCAAATGGTCGCTGAAACAAAAAAAAAAAAAACCATCGCACTTCTAACTAACCTTTTTGTATACGGATACATTAACCGTAACCGACGTCAATGCTATTCGTACATCAAGGCCTGGGACAGAGAGGTCCCGTCAGTACATTAAGGATTATGTTATTACAGAAAATAGCAAGATCATTTCTTACATTCAAATCACTGCGTTATCGCACTGAACTCACTGTGCTTCATCGCACTGAACTCACTGTGCTTCATCGCACTGAACTCACTGTGCTTCATCGTACTGAACTCACTGCAATATCGCACTGAACTCACTGCGCTTCATCGTACTGAACTCACTGTGCTTCATCGTACTGAACTCACTGCGTTTCATCGTACT
>NW_025935241.1:14721-27199 GCF_000764305.2 Hyalella azteca | reverse complement strand
GCGTACAGCGATGGCAGTGGTACCATTGGAAAGAGCAGAATTGCAGCTTTCAGATGAGCACAAAAACCGAAAAACGCCAAAATTGAAAATTTTAGCCCGGTCGGTCCCCTTAAATCGTACCCAAATTTTTTCTCAATCAATCGTTACCTGCACTCAATTTTTAATGGTTGTATTCAGTTTTTTCAATCAATTTTTACTTGCACTCAATCTTTACTGACTTTACTTAATTCCAGACTATTCACTGGAACACTTCAGCACAGAATGCAATAACACAGTTGAACCGGCAAAATTAAATGTAACCGGCGGGACCGCGCACGACACGGAACGTCCGTTCGCCACGCAGCCAGTGTTCAAATAGTTTATTGATTCACTTTGTTTAAAATCAGTAAAACGTGGTAAAGGGAAAGCATAAATTCCGACTATAATAACTATTATAAGAGACGTTCATTCTATTCGCTATTGCACAGCATTAATGCACGTAGTTAAGGTTATAACACTAAATCCTCACGGCACAGCCACGACTCCAGCGTTAAAGCAAAGAATGCTGAGAGTTGACAGAGCTGAGTAGGTTCAGGTGTGAACCTCACTGTAGGGCTGGCACGACACGACTCACTGTGCTTCATCGTACTGAACTCACTGTGCTTCATCGTACTGAACTCACTGCTTCATCGTACTGAACTCACTGTGCTTCATCGTAATGAACTCGCTGCTACATCGTACTTAATTATTCTCATTGTACTCAAAGCACTACCTACAGGATGAAGATTCCAAGTGAAGTAAAAAAATCTGAATGCTCATTAGCAGGAAACGAAGGCTCCTGAGGACGGATAAATAAAAGCGAGTAGTATCTTCCAGAAGTGATCTCTACGGCCATAAAAATGTTATTTTTGGATTAATTATCGTTTTAATTCTGACCTATACCGAAAGTGGGTTGATGAAACAAAAGATGACATTAATTAAATTCTACGTATTGTCGGCCTCAGTCTCCAAAGAAAACTGGTGAGCGTTTTAAAGGATGGAAATTCTAACAGTGCTCCAAATGCGACTAAATATTTAACTGAATTAATTTGTCAGAGAGAAGTGGCGATTCACAATATTTGGATAATGTTAAAATATTTTTTGTGTATTTATAAAGATGGGAGCGATTATTTGTAGTAAAGCTGTAGCAAGTTTTCTTGCGCATATTAGTTTTTCATTGTTCTTCTGAGTTTGTTCAATTTGACTTTCTTGAGAAGTTTTTGTGGGTCATTCTGATACAGTTTGGTCCGCCATAAGAGCGTAGGAGTGCCATGTCCCCCTTCTACTCGTACAGTGGGTACGAATTTGATAAATACGACACAGTTATTTTTCAGAGTGTCGTGTTCATCTCGTCAGCAGATAGAAATGTATATTCTCCCGTGATAACACAGTCTCTTATCGAGACACAAGTGGACTTGCAGGGATAAACAAGCATGTTGTTCAGCTGATAGCAAGCACCTGTGTTTACTTGCAGACGAATGCAAAAATTTATCTTATGACAAGCAATACTGCGGGTAATATGAGCCGTCCAGCGCCCCAACCCTCACACATGCACCGTCCAGCGCCCCAACCCTCACACATGCACCGTCCAGCGCCCCAACCCTCGCACATGCACCGTCCAGCGCCCCAACCCTCACACATGCACCAAAATATCACGCTGTCGTCACCTTGGAATCACGCTACTATCAAAGTCATCATCACCTTACCCTCAGCTTGCAATCACGTTGGCATGACATCATCTTACCGCATCGTTAACTATTCGTTGTTATCACCGGATGTCATCACCTGATAACCGATGTGCGTTTACTCAAGACCGAGGCTGTACCCACGTTGAAGAACGAACGCTTCGCCTACAAATATATAAACTCGCGGTAGAGAAAATATTACTTTACAGGTAAAGATACCAGGTCTAATAGAAAATACGTAAGGCAAAAAGAGAATTTTAATAATCGATCGGTGAATAATTGTGGTAGAATTATTAGGCATAGATGTTATGTACGCGAACTTCAAGCTGAACACACTTGGGGAGATAGCAGATCTCAAAATGATTTTTAAAAAATGCGGATCAGGAAATGGCAAAAAACTTGGAGGGTTGCATTTCTATGCAATTAGAAATGAAGATGCTTCTTCAGTTAGTCATTTTCGCTCCCGAAAGCACATGGCCCTGATTGCATTCACCAGTTTAGCCACTACCTATACGCGTCGATTGATCACTGAAGGAGAAATGCTCGCCTTGGGAGTGGAAATACGGCCAAGTCAGCCCAATCTTTAGGAAGCGGAAGGAAATATGCTATACATTTACCGTCAGGATCATTCTGTACATTTTGGCGGAAGTGGAGACTTTCATTTAAAAGTGATAAATTTAAAAGTCTTACCTCAGTTATACGAAACATAAAGGAACGAATCGTTCGGGAAAATTTTGGACCGCAGATGCGGCTCTTCAAAGGTCATTCAACCGCCCGTTACGTTATTACCTGACTAGGGTTGACAGACGATTAGGTGATGGCATCTCAATTGACGTTATCTCTCTTAACTGCGCCAAAGCATTTGACTCAGTGACACGCCAGTATTTGCTGCGGAAGCTGAATGTTCTTACGTGCGTGAAGGCGTTCAGTAACATATTCGTCATTTTTCAAATTAAATACACCGGCCGCGAGTTGTCATCAACGGGAAATGTTAGGTTGGCAAGATGTTTTAGGCGGAATTCAACAGAAGAGCGCACTCTACTGGAGCAACGAACGGGCCCCGTGTGGAAATTATAAATGGCATTCTTGCAGTTTTATGGCTAATTTTGCCTAGCTAGTCTATGCAGTATGCAGAAATCACACGTTTTCTGCATAGGGCCAACAAACCACATGGTAGAGAAATGTGGAAGAACCAAGGTGGGCCTGCCATATTGTAGCTGCGTGGTAGGATTATTTTAGCCCAACTAGGCTTCATTTACAGATTTACTGTGCTATATTTCCACCATACGTCAGAACCATCATCGTGTAAGGTTACCATCATGTTGGAGCGGCATGCTGGTCCCAGCAGGTTTTTAGCAAGCTCCCACACGTGAGTCGTAGAGCACTGCGTGAAGTAATGTACAAATTACATATTTTCCACACCTGGGGCCGTATTATCAAAACTTCGTAAGTACGCAAAATCGACTTGCGAGTGGCGTAAGTGCTGACTTGATGACGTAACTCTAGAGGTGGTATTATCAAAACATTTGCGCGGGAAGATAAGTAACGTAACTGTACGCCTGCTCGGAGATGTCGTAAGTGGAGTTCCACACACCTTTAGAGTGTCTGCTGAAGCAATAGGAAACTATTGATTTACTAGCAAGTAGCAACACCGTGATTTGTGATAGAATTTTGTCAATAATCAGACAGCGCGGATTATACAGGCATAGAATGATGGCTCTACTTGTGATGGCTCCACTACTTGATCGTGCAACATTTGCACGATCAAAATATGTGATCGTGCTAAACAGTGCTATTGAAAAAAAATTCAATTGAGTTAATGCCAGAAACCGATTTTGTTTTCCTTTTACGTTATATTTTACAAGCGCGAAAGCAAAGCTTTCGCGCCCAACTCTCATCATTCATTCCTTCTAGTCGGTATTTTATATCTCTGCCAACCATAATTTTTAGCTCCGTACACAGATTTCTTCTTCAACTCACGTTGTTTATAAAAAAGAGTTCACAACTATTTTAGAATGGCTTTTTCTGGGCCAACAAGGAGCAATACCGACAGACAGCATTCGATAGTAGATACCATCGAAGGCATCGATTCGATTCCCGCCATCGAAGTTCACAAAATGTAAATTGTAAACAAATCCAAAGCCTCTGATTGGTCAGTTGGCCAGATGGTTTTGATAGTACGCTTTTAGCCAAGTCTTACGTACGAATGTTTTGATAATGCCAAAATTAGGGTGTACTTACGTAATACGTAACTTTTTTGTCGGAAGTACAAAAAGTTACGAAGTTTTGATAATACGGCCGCTGGTCGAGGTTTGTGTGGTGAACTTGTTCAAATATTGCAGTACCTGTTCCGAATTCCATGCTGCTGAGCCTAAGTTAGTATGTTGACTAAGTTAGGCAACAGAATTGATTATTCAGCAAAAAAAAGCAAATCTTACATAATGCATAAAAAAATAAACTTTTGAGGTTATAAGCCTAGGAAAATCTTGTAATGGCCATTAGCCACTGGTGAGCACCTAGACTCAAGCCGGAACTGTTTCACTGCCCAGAGCTCACAGCCTTGGCAGCACCAAGAAACTTTACTCAGCCTAGCAGAGTCAAACGTCTCAGCCTCGAATCAAAGGAAAATACGAGTATTGATGAAATATTTACTCACATACATAACTGTTGACCAGTGGTTCCCAAAGTGGGCGATATCGCCCACTTGGGGGTGTCGAAAAATCTGGGGGGGCGGTGAGAAAGAAAGGGGCACTAGGGGGTAGGGGGGCGACAGGCCGTGAAGTCGGAGTCAGCCGAAGTCGAACATGACTCCGGCTCGAATAAATTTTCAGGAGCTAAAAATCACCGTTTGGTAACTGGGAATTTATGTTCAAAATTTCGTTCGAATCTGCTCAGTAGTTGGAAGAAATTCTTTGATCACCGCGAATTTCGGCCCATATCATATGATATAACTTCCAAATAAAGGTGAAATTTAAACATTTGTCACAAGCTAAACATCAACGTTAGGTCCTAACGAATACGAAACACGAGTTTCAACTTTTATCGAGCTGCGTTCATTAGTTAAATAATTTGGGAGATATTCCTTGGTCACTGAACTTTGGAGATCGGCCTTGAGACTGGCCACGAGTCCGGTCGTAAATTTGTCCGAGCTGTCTTGAATTTCTAGTGCTGAAACAGTTAAAACTGTAAAAAATATATTGGTTTACTAAATGGGGTTATATTTGTGAAATACACATTTGTGTTTAACTTTCTCCTTTAAAATTACGGCATACTAAATATCAAGAAAGAGGCGTTCGTTTTTATATGTGTCTGTCGGGAGGGGGGGGGGCGCTAGAGATTCACTGGGGAGCCAAAGGAGGCGCCGGCCTGAAAAAGTTTGGAAAACACTGCTGCAGATCATGGAGGCATCTTGGATGAAGTAGTCGAACGAATCCACATTCATTGCAACTAGCTAGCTTTGATCTTGCACGTATCACAAATGGCGGGCAACTGGAGCTTCATTGATCGGATTGCCCGTACCACTTTAAAATCACCCTAAAATCTGTTGGTCATTTTATACATCAATGGATATGGAGGATTACCACAAGTATTTAGGCATTATTGTTCAAATAAGCTGTTGCAAAAGTTTATATCACATAACTCGAGCGCAAAATACAATTTTCAAACAATAAATTTTATATATTCAGTCCTTAATTGATCTAGAGAAACTTTAATAATTTATGTTGATTTTATTCACTTAACAATTCAGAGTTTGAATCAAAAGAACACTAACGAATCTTGGATGATATTATCAATAGTTTAAAATTGTCTGAATCTAATCAAATGAACTAGTTGGAAGTGACTCGTCAGAGAATTTCGAATCTTTATGATTACTCAATCCGAATTTTTAAAGATGCTAAACACTTTAATTTTCTTGCAACACCAGTTTCTTTTAACTGTTATGTCAATAGTTGTGTTATGAATATCATTCCAATCATTGAAAACTTTCGTGTATATCGAAATTTTATGCATTAATATATTTCTAGGCATATATGCGTTTTGTGTGTCTGAGTTCGGTGAATTACTGAAGTTAAACTCAACACGAATATCGTCCTCCATCTTGGTTCAGCGCAGAAACGCCATATGGGCTAAAAAAGTCATTGATGTCATCGCTGTTTTCGTAATCCACGTATCATGTGTGAGTGTCTTGCAGTGTCATGCAAAGAGGCAGTTTGAAGGCAGCTGGCAATTTGGAGCAATACGTATAGGAACCATGGAGCAACCTCATTTTTACCTTTTTGAATGGGCTCTTGGTATAATTTTTACAAGGGTATACCGGCCTATAATTGTTCATATACTCAGTCAACGGCATTATACAGGAGTTCCGAAAGCTGATCAGAGTGTTTGCTAACGACGCAAAAATTTTGATCACGTGAAAATAGTTAAAGTTGACAGTGTGCAAGAAATTCGTCAACTTCAGTCAGGTATGGATGCCCTCAAACTTAAAAAGACCAGTAGCTACTCCGATTAAACTTTGTAAATTTTAAATTGATTGAACTTCGTCCAAGCATCTGGTCGAAATCAATTGCAAGAGACCTAGATATATCATAAGGAGGAAAATGCATATGAACTTGAAGAGGCTGAATGCGCAAAACGTAAAAATGTACCCAAATCTTTCGCACGCAATGTGTGGATCACGTTGCCATCACGTTGCATTCACGTTGTCAAAATTCCACAAACGCCTTCAGGTAATCCCCCCCCCCAACTTTTAGGAGTTAGGGCGAGTCATGCGGGTGGTGAAGGGGAGATTTGTGGTGTTCGGAAGGTGATCACGGGGGGGGGGAAGGGTGGGAGGTGGGGGACTAGTTTCGAGATAAAGGAAAATTATGGCGAAGATAACAAAGATAACGAGCAGCGTGATAACAGCATCGACTGACTGTCTGATAGCTCCGAGTTTCAGTACCGACGCACGCCCCCAGTGGCATGTGGTGGGATCTTCTGGTCCACATTGTTTCTTCACTGTACTCTATCTGTGCCTCTCTTGGGTCCCCACTGGGCCATCTCGATAATGTCTTTGTGCCTATCTGGGGCCTCTTTTGGGCCTCCACTGGGCTCTAATTTAGACCCCATTGGGCCACTGATATGTCCTATATCCTCATTCATCTGTTTCTCAATACTGTGTTACTCATCATTGTGTGACTCACCGTCGTGTTACTCATTTTTACTTTTAGAAACAGCTGAACTTATAGAGATTGTTTGGAGAAAGCAGGCGTGTTGTTTAAAAGCAAAATGACTGTTATTTGGCAATTTCATTTGCATTACGTTCAGGAACAGCCTGGCTGTTTAGCAGCCATTTATGCGTGTTGTATCCAGAAACCGCCTGGGGGGATTAGTTTCCCACATGCAATTCCTCTTCCATCTGAAAGAAAGTATCTTGAATTTTTTCCGACCAATGCTCACTATTCGTGCAGCTAGAAATACTAAAAACTTGACTTCGTGAATCGTAATTTTCTAGTTGAGTTTTCATCTAGGCACGAGGGTGGATATGGATAACAACTCAGTGTATTCACCTATTTCCTAGAGTCAGTGACATCCTAAATCAGGTTTGATGATGATTACATCTTAACCCTGACTAGAATTCATATTTTCATAAAAAATGTTTTCCTTTCTTTCTTTCTTTTCATTTAGAATTTCTATTTATTCTGTTGTGTCAATTGAAACAACGTTGAATGATAGTGCTACGGACTAATATACTAGACTTCACACTATCCTTTGAAATTACTGATTATAAGAATTAGGTAAATGTTAAACAAAAGGAAACATTAATAATGTCGTGACACCAAACTCCCGAAAATCACAACTTTAGAAAAGTGTTCCCTTATCTAGAAAAAGTTAATTGCTCTTTACCCGCCTATAACTCCACTCTCTATTCATTCTCTTTACTCAGATTGCCAGTTTAAAAAATATATTTAACCCGAATATTAAAATCATAATATTTATTGAACTTAATTTATATTGTGTATAAAATAATACAGCGTGTAAAATCAACGAAGCACATGACCGAGTTTTTCAGTTAAATAATTAGAGTAAAAATGAAAACGAAAGCCTCAGCGTAGAATGCGACGATAAAGACTTGTTAAGATAACAAGAAAATAAAATAATATAAAACAGCAAGAACGGCAACAATAACAACTGCCTGAGATGGAGTCTTTGAAGACCTCATTTGAAGACCTCATGTCTCTGTCCCTCCTGTCTTCCAAGTCTCTGTCTGCACAGACCGTGAGTTGGTCGGCAGACTGCGGAGGCAGTGAGTTTACAGACTGTGCTGGTGGTTGGTTTGTCTGCAGACTGCAGAGGCAGTGAGTTTACAGACTGCGTGGGTGCTTAATTTGTCTGCAGACTGCGGAGGCAGTGAGTTTAAAGACTGTGCTGTTGGTTGGTTTGTCTGCAGACTGCGGAGGCAGTGAGTTTAAAGACTGTGCTGGTGGTTGGTTTGTCTGCAGACTGCGGAGGCAGTGAGTTTAAAGACTGTGCTGGTGGTTGGTTTGTCTGTAGACTGCAGAGGCGAGCTTGTCTGCAATGTTCAAGAAGTTACCAGATCTGTCCAGACTGTTCGTAGTGTACGGGCAATTTATATTGTCCATACTAAACATGCAATCAGTTATGCATTGTGAGCTTTTTTGATATCCCATGTTTATTTATTTATCAGTTATGTACAATAAACGATATCCCTCTGTAAACAACTCGTTTTTATAAAAAGAATTCAAAGTAACAAGAAATTAGCATGTCTATGTTATAGTTATTTTTATCTCAGCTTGAGTCACATTACGACGAGAAAGAGCTCGATATATAATATATCAATAAATAGTTAATGAATGCTTCTACGTGGCAGTTTTATACTTAAATTATTGTTCTAATGCTTCTTATAAAACTTAGCTTAATACCCTTACGACATATCCATATCCTTTATCAGTCAGCTGAACATTGGTTTGGTGTTATTAGAGGTTGATCAATGATGTTATTGAACATTGATTAATGTTATTGAATGTATCTGCTCATGCTTGCTGTTAGTTTGTCACACCCCGATTGTCATTACACCAATCATCGTAATTGCAAATGTCTGGTTACCTTGTTTCTCCAATATTTTCTAAGTGTAATGTTTTGCTAATTCATTTCATTATCGCAGATCGCCGATTTGTGCTATCGCGTCAACGACCTGTTCTGGAGCGACACCTTCTGGCTCCCTGACGGGGTGACGTGGGAAGACGTTTCCCCGAGCAAAGGCTACCCCAACGCAAGGGACATTACCACGTATCCTTTCGTCATCGCCGCCGTCCTACTAGTCCTCAAGAAGTTCTTTGTTATTCCTTTTATTCTATCTCCTTTAGCTCGCCATTTCGGCTTACGCGACAGACGGAGGTCTCAGCCTGAGCGTGTACCAACGCTAGAAATTCTCTATAGACAACATGGCAAAGTACTACCTCCAACAATGGTCGAAAAGGTGTCTAGAAATCTGAATTGGACCACAAAGCAAGTCGAAAATTGGCTTCGACGCAGAGATATGTCCCAGAAAAGCTCTGTCTACGAGAAGTTCGTCTCTGTGGGCTTCCTGGCGGTGTACCACATCTGCTTCACGATCTTTGGCGTCGTGATGCTTTACGACGAACCGTTCGTCTGGAACGCCGAACTCTGCTTCGAAGACTTCCCCTTCCAGGAGTTGAGCAGCGAGATCTGGTGGTACTACATGATCGGCTTAGGGTACTTCTGGTCCTTGGTGTTCTCCCTCTTATTCGAGGGTAGGACCAAAGAGTACCTGATCGACTGCATCCACCACGCAGTAACTATAATGCTCATGTCCTTTTCTTGGGTCAACAACTTCGTCAGGATCGGGAGTCTGGTGTTGCTTTTGCACAGTTTCAGCGACGCCCTCTTGTTCCCTGGTAAAATGTTCGTCTACTCTAAACACGAGAAGGTGACAACAGCTTTTTTTGCCGTGTTTGTTATCGTCTGGATGGTGACAAGGATAATTTTGTTTCCCTTCCACGTGCTGAAAAACGTCATGACACTAGGGTACATCTCTCAGAGTTTGTGTGTGTATGATGTTCTGCTCAGCGGGTTACTTCTGCTCAACATCCGCTGGACTGCGCTCATTCTGCGAATGATTTTCAAGAAGTTATGTCAGGGTGAACTTGTCGACGAAACTGACGATAACGAAAATTCTGCTGACGAGTTCGACGAATACGAAAAATCTACCGTCGAGATCGACGAATACAGAAAAAACAGTTTTGAGTTGGACGAACGCGAAAAAAATACTGAAGACGAGGCATTTGAACGATGTGATAAGAAGAAGAGTTGAAAGACACTGAGTTATTTTCTTTTCTGGAGTGTTAGAAAAAACATTATAAACCATAAAAAATTATTTTAGGTTTCAATTATTTATTTATAGAATAAGGAAATGTAACAGGACATATTGTGGGAACTTTTTAGATATTGGAATCTATTTTAAGATCACCCTATGGGCTTAACCCGAATCACTTAGGGTTAGATAAAAGGGTCCCATTGCTCAAGAACTTTTGGATGAAAATATTCTTTATCTAAAATTTATTTCAACATTTCATTTATGCCAATCAAGATGTATTTTTGTAAGATATGAAATAATTTTTGTGCTTGAAATAACTTCTTTAACAGTTATGATGTAGTGATTTCAAGAGTATTATTGGAATAAAATAATATTTTATACATCTTGATGCCTTAATTATGTACAATTCTCACCCGTGAACCTCGTCTAAAGGTCATAGACGAAAGCAGTATTTAAAAGACCGCATAACCAACAACATAAGCCAGTTAACCATGGCCTGTTTTAATAAATATAATATCCCATAGTTATACAATAATTTTAAGTTCTGATATAGAGAATCATTAGTATGTAATTCACGATCGCTCTATTGTGTAGCGCCAATTTCAACTGGAGCGCAAATTTCAAATTATTTTAACGTAGCGCAAATTTTCAAATTTTCAACGTAGCACAAATTTCAACTTTGTCCATATTGCGATGCACTCAATCTTTGGCTTTTTGGCCGTAATCCTGACCCAGTTTATCTCGAAGAAGAAGAAGGGAGTCATCAGTGTTATGTGCAGAAAGTGTGTCACAATTTTTATAATATTACCTTCAATTGTTTGAGAGGATATAGAATTTACGCATCGTGTGCCATTTGCGAACACGTTTCGCTCGTATGTATCAGCATTTGCATAAACATTCTTGCGAAATGTTTAGCTCTATCATACTGACTTATATTCCGTATCATATGGACTTATATTCCATAACAAATGAAAATAGCATGTCCTGCTTTGGTGATTTATATCGTGTTGATGTGCACGTTACATGCATATCCATCTGGATTTCAATATGTCCACGCAAATATACAAACATAAATAATATGTATGAAGTGTAATTATTTTAAAGTTATTGTCCATTGAGAAATGATCGGTAGGGAAAATATCTTATCAATGCTACGTGCACAAAGTGTACCAGTATTTGGACAAATGATTAAGTTTTCTTAGTGTACCGACTAGGAACTTACGCCAAAACTGCGTCTTTGATCCTGCCGCTTGTTTTCATCAGCTGACGTTATTGAAATAATTGCCCTTACATTGAATTTGTTTATATTTTCGTGTGAAAAATAAGGAATGAACATTAAAATATTAAAATTTCAAGACCTATCTACATCTTTTCCCAAAACATTTATTCGTATTATTGGGGGAGCTGTCGAAAAGTCTAGAAATTATGTGAAATTCCAATAGAAAACGGATATTAAAAAATGTGAAGCCGTTTGTCTCCCACTGTAAAAGCTTTTAAAATGATATTCTAGGCCAATAAAAATATTATTTTTATTCACATTTACTGAATAGTGAATTACAACATTACGTCGGTGATGAATGAACGAAGCCCATTCACGCGGGACTTGCCACGCTACCTCAGGGGTTCACGGTTCAGACTACGGTTCACACTACGGGGAAGAAGCCCACGGGGACGGAGGTGGCGAAATTCACCCCCGCGCTGTAGAGGATACATCCCGTGCCTGGAGAGGAAGGGGGGAATTATAAACCTTCCCTACGACATGCGCTGCCATTCATGACTATACGGTTCACACTAGGTATGGCTCGAGCTAGGTACGGTTCACACTAGGTATGGCTCGAGTAGGTACGGTTTACACTAGGTATGGCTCGAGATAGGTACATTTCACTCTAGGTATGGCTCGAGATAGGTACGGTTCACGCTAGGTATGAATCCAGCTAGGTGCGGTTCACACTAGGTATGACTCGAGCTAGGTACGGTTCACACTAGGTATGAATCCAGCTAGGTGCGGTTCACACTAATATGACTCGAGCTAGTTACGGTTCACACTAGGTATGAATCCAGCTGGTTGCGGTTCACACCAGGTATGGCTCGTGCTAGGTACGGTTCACACTAGATATGAATCCAGCTAGGTGCGGTTCACACCAGGTATGGCTCGAGCTAGGTACGGTTCACATTAGGTATGGCTCGAGTAGGTATGGTTCACACTATGCATGGCTCGAGCTAGGTACGGTTCACACTAGGTGTGACTCGAGCCAGGTATGGTTCACACTAGGTATGACTCGAGCCAGGTACGGTTCACACTAGGTATGACTCGAGTTAGGTACGGTTCATACTAGGTATGGCTCGAGCTAGGTACGGTTCACACTAGGTATGACTCGAGCTAGGTACGGTTCACACTAGGTATGGCTCGAGCTAGGTACGGTTCACACTAGGTATG
>NW_025935241.1:10625-14134 GCF_000764305.2 Hyalella azteca | reverse complement strand
GTTCACACTACGGTTCACACTACGGTTCACACTACGGTTCACACTACGGTTCACATTACGGTTCACACTGCGGTTCACACTACGGTTCACACTACGGTTTACACCATGGTTCACACTACGGTCCACACTACTTTTCACATTACGGTTCATACTACGGTTCACACTACGGTTCACACTACGGTTCGCACCACGGTTCACACTATGGTTCACACTACGGTTCACACTACGGTTTACACCATGGTTCACACTACAGTTCACACCACGGTTCACACTACGGTTCGTATGGTTCATACTACGGTTCACACTATGGTTCACACTATGGTTCACACTTCGGTTCACACAACGGTTCACACTACGGTTCACACTACGGTTCACACTACGGTTTAAACTACGGTTCACACAACGGTTCACACTACGGTTCACACTATGGTTCACACTTCGGTTCACACTACGGTTCACGCTACGGTTCACACTACGGTTCGCACTGACCGTTGACAGAGAAGCTGGCGCACTGTGCGTTATTCCTGCAGTGTACGGCGCATGGGACGTCGTCGTGAAGCTCAGTGATGGTGGTGATGACCCCCGTCACGTTCGCGGGGGTGAGAAGGCCCGCACCCCCCCTCATGTACCTGTCCCCCAGTGGCCCCCCACTTGACCCCCCCAACAACATCACCCCCGCTACAATACTCAGGATCATGACATTAATTTTACCCATTATGGATTTGAAGGAAATATTGAAGAATAATTATTTTTAAGTCTGTGAACAGAATATTAAAAACATTTTGTTAATATTACATATATGAATAAATTGAATAGCAGTAATAATATATGAATAATATTTTAAGCTTAAAAATGGCGTCGGTTATGGAAATTATTCAATTAGGAAATAATGAAGAGATCAACATATTCGTGATCACTGCACCTGGAGGCCCTGCCACTGCACCTGGAGGCCCTGCCACTGCACCTGGAGGCCCTGTCACTGCACCTGAAGGCATGCCACTGCACCTGAAGGCCCTGCCACAGCACCTGGAGGCCCTGCCACTGCACCTGGAGGCCCTGCCACTGCACCTGAAGGCCCTGCCACTGCACCTGAAGGCCTGTCACTGCACCTGAAGGCCTGCCACTGCACCTGGAGGCCCTGCCACTGCACCTGAAGGCCTGTCACTGCACCTGAAGGCCTGCCACTGCACCTGGAGGCCCTGCCACTGCACCTGNAAGTATAGCAAAAATTTTCGTCAAAACAGCCTTAATGCAGGAATTGAAAGCAGCTTTTCTTCGTTGCAGCGACGGCACTGTTTCAACTGCACGTCTGCTAGCCACCTTCAGTTGTCTGTGATCTGATCAGTGTTTAGGCTGTCTCTTATACACATCTAGATGTGTATAAGAGACAGAACCCGCCCCTCACACCAGACACGTGTTATATTTTCGCCATAGTTTTATTGTAATTTGAAGCAGCAAATAACTGTACTGGAATTGATCTACGTCATGAGAGAAGAGATCAATTGTGAAGCACGATCGGTATTGATGACACCATAAGAATGATGAACATAAAATGCAAAAATAGAATTATAAAGCGAGGCTTATAAGATCACATGTAAATAGGAGAGAAATTATAAGAAATGTGAGGCCGACATTTTGCATCACATCGGCTGTCATGTCATCTTGTGTCAGTGATGCGCTAGGCATTGTTTTGAAATTGCAGGAGCTGCGATAAAATATGGGAGTGTGATTCCGTATTTTTGATTCGGAGGATAGGTCTCGGGCAAATTTACGGGCGGACTCGCGGCCGGTCTCGCGGCCGGACTCCAAAATGAGTGAGAACATGACCGGACTTGACCTAACTTGTGTAGACCCTCACGATTGAATTTATCTTTTGAAAGTTGTCTGGGAGATATTCTATGTTCACTGATTTTGGAGTCCGGCCGCGAGACCGGCCGCGGGTCAGGCCGTAAATTTGTCCGAGGACGTGACCTATGATGGATAGATAATAACTCTGAATCCCGACAACTTAGGATGATTTAATATATAGTACATACGTGTTTTCTCTTGTTGAACATTTAAAGCTCGAAATATCAACCTCTTATTTTCAATTTATCTGTATTTCTGATTCGGTGTTGAAAATGGTTTGGATTTCGGAAAGTTAGTTTCATAGTTCCGCGGGCGCGGATGCCGGGCAACGCAAAGACTTGAATAATCTCAGTTACTTGCTGGACGCGATCGAGTGAGGTTGTGGTAATGTGTTCCTGATAGCAATAATACACGCGTGTTTACTTATACAAAAATTTGAATACAATAGAAGGCGCCAAGCAGTGAATACTGATGAGTAACACTGCACGTCATTCATGGACAACGTGGTAAGTCAATTATTAATTATATTTTGTGCGTTTGTTGATATGGAAAGATGATTAGGCCATCGTGGGCCGTACCACCATATCAGGCTCTACGATGGTCGTAGACTGTAAGTTGGTCGTAAGCTGTACGATGGTCTTAAGCTGTACGATGGTCGTAGGTTGTACGATGGTCGTAAGCTGCACGATGGTCGTAAGCTGTACGATGGTCGTAAGCTGTAAGTTAGTCGTACCGTCGTAAGCTGTACGATGGTCGTAGACTNGGGGGGGGGGGGTACGGCCCACGCGCAGCGGGGTCACGTGGTACGTATAAGGATCACTCCTTACCCCACTCCCACACACACACATTCAAGCTGCCTCATGCTTCCATTCGCGTCCACTCCCTCCTTCCTTCTTTCTCCTTTTTCCCTCATTAGACCAATATTTCCATTTATTTTCCCTTCAATTTATTTACCTCATTCTTCATTCTCCTTGCGTTTCCTAATCAGTGGGTAGAACTACGCATGCCTGTGTGTTGTTAATCCCCAAACGGATATCGTCTTATTTCTGTTTGTTCTTATCCGCCATAGGAGCGCACGGCTGATTTTTAGGCGGCTATACTGCTGCGATTTGCCATCAGAAGGAGAAGTTGAGATACGTAATCTCTAATCTTGAGGCGTTATCTACTGAGCGCCTTCTTATCATTCTGAACTCTTACGAAATAAGCAATATTCATGCCAGATTCTTTTGAAACATCAGTGCTTCAATACTCAGTTGGCAGCTGAGCACGTGCACAACCTACACCCTCTAATGCTCGGGGCGCACTAACGCCTGGCGAAGCTGGCAACCTGACCGTGTTCAGTAACTTGTTAGCGACACGTCGAGTCGCGCTCTGACAGCTGAGCGGTTGACTGATGTTATGGCTGGAGCTGCGAGGCTGGCGATGAGATGGCAGTCAAAGCTCTGGTCACTTGGCCTTGACTACCAGAAATAGTGTCAGCAATGAGATATGCTGTCAGCAATGAGATATGCTGTCAGCAATGAGATATGCTGTCAGCAATGAGATATACTGTCAGCAATGAGATATACTGTCAGCAATGAGATATACTGTCAGCAATGAGATATACTGTCAGCAATGAGATATACTGTCAGCAATGAGATATACTGTCAGCAATGAGATAT
>NW_025935241.1:8605-10225 GCF_000764305.2 Hyalella azteca | reverse complement strand
AGATGTGTATAAGAGACTTTTCTTAGACGATTCGATTATTATTGAAGAATTTCGAGGACCTCTCTGACGTTAAAGAGGTACTATGACGACTCTGCCGTTCTCTGCAACAGGTGTTACAACGTCGTCTGGACGGTTCCGTGGACTTCCTGCGTGACTGGCAAGACTACAAGTATGGCTTCGGGAACCTCGCTGGCGAGTTCTGGCTTGGCAACGACCACATTCATGACCTCACCGCGCAATACGTACGCTGTCTCTTATACACATCTAGATGTGTATAAGAGACAGCTTGTGGTGACTTGTGGTGACTTGTGGTAACTTGTTATGACTTGTGATGACTTGTAGTGACTTGTGGTGACTTGTGATGACTTGTGATGACTTGTGATGACTTGTGGTGACTTGTGGTGACTTGTGATGACTTGTGGTGACTTGTGATGACTTGTGGTGACTTATGGTGACTTGTGATGACTTGTGATGACTTGTAGTGACTTGTGGTGACTTGTGATGACTTGTGATGACTTGTTATGACTTGTGATGACTTGTGATGACTTGTGGTGACTTATGGTGACTTGTGATGACTTCTGGTGACTTTTGGTGACTTGTTATGACTTGTGATGACTTGTAGTGACTTGTGGTGACTTGTGATAACTTGTAGTGACTTGTGGTGACTTGTGATGACTTGTGGTGACTTGTGATGACTTGTGGTGACTTATGGTGACTTGTGATGACTTCTGGTGACTTTTGGTGACTTGTTATGACTTGTGGTGACTTGTGATGACTTGTTATGACTTGTGATGACTTGTAGTGACTTGTGGTGACTTGTGATAACTTGTAGTGACTTGTGGTGACTTGTGATGACTTGTGGCGACTTATGGTGACTTTTGATGACTTCTGGTGACTTGTGGTGACTTGTTATGACTTGTGATGACTTGTGATGACTTGTTAGACTTGTGGTGACTTGTTATGACTTGTGATGCCTTGTGGTGACTTGTGGTGACTTGTGATGACTTGTGGTGACTTATGAAGACTTAGTCGACTATTGACGACTTTTGAATGCTTGTGATGCGCGCAGGGCGCGCTAATTTAATTACGCCGTTGCTGAAAATCATAAAAATTGAATGCCAGCAATTTTCTACGTTCTTATTCTTGCCCCTTTCCCCTCCACCCATCCCCCTCACCCCAGCCATCCTTCCTTACTCCTTATTTCTACTCCTCAATCTCTACCTACAATCCCCTCTCTCATTCTACACCCTCTTTACCCATACTCATTCCCCACTCTCATTCCCAGCCGCATTCCCCACCCTAAATCCTCACCCTAATTTTTTACCACTAGTCTTATCCCTCACTCCTTTTCTCTCACTCCTTTTCCCTTACTCCTTTTCCCTCACTCCTTTTCCCTCACTCCTTTTCTCTCACTCCTCTTCCCTTACTCCTTTTCCCTCACTCCTTTTCTCTCACTCCTCTTCCCTTACTCCTTTTCCCTCACTCCTTTTCTCTCACTCATCTTCCCTCACTCCTTTTCCCTCACTCCTTTTCTCTCACTCATCTTCCATCACTATTCTTCCCTCACTCATCTTCAGATGTGTATAAGAGACAGGAGATATACTGTCAGCAATGAGATAT
>NW_025935241.1:0-8101 GCF_000764305.2 Hyalella azteca | reverse complement strand
TATACCCTCACCCCTATACCCTCACCCCTATACCCTCACCCCTATACCCTCACCCCTATACCCTCACCCCTATACCCTCACCCCTATACACTCACCCCTATACCCTCACCCCTATACCCTCACTCCTACCGGCATCGCGTGCCCTCAGATCTCTATTAGAGGGCAATGCAGTGCAGTTAGTTTCCCTGTAGTTAGCGTCGGTCGATTGATAGTTGCGTGGCGTCTGTAGTTCCAGGAAATTACAACAGACATGCGTGGGCTTAGCTGTTCCTTGCCTTAGTAAACTAGTTATTAAGATAAACTAGTTCCCCTAACCGCGTATTGTCATAGTTATGAGGATAGACTAGTACATCTAAGAGCGTATTGTCCTAGTGATTAGGATAAACCAGTTCCTCTAACCGCGTATTGTCCTAGTTATTAGGATAAACTAGTTCCTCTAACCGCGTATTGTCCTAGTTATTAGGATAAACTAGTTCCTCTAACCGCGTATTGTCCTAGTTATTAGGATAAACCAGTTCCTCTAACCGCGTATTGTCCTAGTTATTAGGATAAACCAGTTCCTCTAACCGCGTATTGTCCTAGTTATTAGGATAAACTAGTTCCTCTAACCGCGTATTAACCTAGTGTAACTATAGTAAAAGGTAGCCTAGCTCGCATCGTGTGCACTAGTTTATTTTTTAGTTCATGATTCAATTTGACATCCGTCGTCTCGGTGGAGACCTCATCTCCCGCGTTGATATTGAGTTATTAATTTTCAATTGTGCCTTCACAAAACATCAGTTCCTTGTCACTGCTGGTAAATAGTTTTTAATATGGTTCAATATTCACTAATTCGATAATCGATCGAAGTTCATATGAATTAGTGAAGCTCACTAATTAGATCTTCATAAATTCGATCTTTGTTCAAAGTTCATGTACATTTGCCTTAGTCTTCTACATCACAACAGAGGTTAAGGTTATTGTACTGTCGATAGCGCGGTGATTGAATAAAAACTATCGTTTTGATAATTTTAATTCCTAATTGTAAGTTTGAATGCCGTTTTTGCTGGGAAAAATTTATGATAATGAACAATCAGTCTGTCACTGCGAAAATACGACCGAAGGAATAAATTTTTATTTCTCTTCTTACTACGTATATCTAAAAAATCCCGCCCCCGAGATTGCTGCCCACGCCACCAGAGGGCGATCGTTAACAATTTTATACTTATTGCATTAATGTTGGGGGCTCCTTGCTTTTCGTATGCTGGGCTGAAAAGTTCGAGTCATAAAATCTATATTTGCTATTGGGGTCATAAATGTCCATTCCTGTCCTCGAGGGATTAATAAGTGAGGTATCCTAAGTCTCCATTCCTGTCCTCAAGAGATGGACATACGTGGGGTCCAATATGTCCCTCCCTGTCCTCCAGGGATGGAAACGTCAGGGGTCTCAAATGTCCATCCCTGTCCTCGAGGGATGGACAAATTTGGGGGTCCCAAATGTCCATCCCTGTCCTCCAGTGATGGAAATTTTATGGATCTCATATGTCTATTATTGTCCTCGAGGAATAGAACACGTGGTGTTACCGTGTTTCTACCCTAACTCATTTATCGTACTTGTAGGTAAATTTTTGTTGTAGAAAATTTTTGTTTATTTGAGTTTGTGCTATGATCGTTTTCTATCTACATACGTTTTCTTTAGATATTTTGAAGATGAACTATAAAGAAGTCAAATCAATGTGGGATGTAAATATCAGCTGCAGAAAACTCATTGCTGTGCGAGTAGAAATCTGTTCTACTCCATTAAAAAATTCCTTATGTTTTATTTCACTAAAAAATGTTTTCATTTAATTGCTGCAATCTTATTGCTCTAATATTTTTTGTTTTCTACCAGCGCGATCGCTCATTCACGCCATGGCTGATAGGTCGGGGATCCCGGCACCGCGACACGTTGAATATTATGGCTAACAGCTCATGCTTCTATATATTCCTGGTGCCGGGGTTCAAGCCAACACGAACAATCTTTGACAAAGATATATAAGGTTCAATGTCTATAGTAATATATTACTTATTAATGAAATTTATAGGGTCACTGAGTTTAGATGCAATCATGCAGGGTATGCTAGCGTCCCAATGGTCCCAGTATATATACATAATATATACTCCCAATGGTCCAGCATAGCATACCTGTTAGCATGACTTATTGATATAGTTGATGCTATGTTATGCTCAACGGTATATCAAAGGCGTGCCAGCAACATTCAAACAACATCGGCAACATTTTTTTCTTTAAATGATCTACTGACAGAAACGATTCATTTTTTCATATGATCTACCATCTGATATAATCAAACATCCGATATGATCATGATTTATCTTCTTATATATGATTCTTCTTCTACTTATTGTATGTTTTCATCTGCTTGTATCACTCACAACAGGACCTCGGTCGCCAGTGTCATGGTAGCTGCCTGGTGGTGACAAATGTACCACTAAAAAAAATTAGATAAATACTCACTGCAGTATAAGCGCATTTTCTCGTCCATCCGTGACGTGAAGTCACGGACGGACGGACTTGAGTCACGGAGGAACATGACGAGCACAATAGCGCCTTTTTTCCAAAATTATAAAATTAATGCGCTAAAAATGAACAAGTAAAATCGTCCAAGTACTGAGAAACTTTCTTACACTTACCACGAGCAAGGAGTGGACGTATGACTGAAACTCTCCTTTGCCAGGCCAATTTGGGCCAGGAAGACACGCAAAAGGGCCAAAGGTGCATCGCTATTTGGACAAAGTCTCACTCATTTCTCTGATTGCAAGAAGTCTGGTGCCGAAAAACCAAAACAGGTTTCTCCGTATAATGAATTATCTGTGTATTTGCTGTGTGAGTGTTAATTTTGTTAGTTAGCCCGTACATATTCTCTTAATTACTATGTACATATCATTTTGTTATTGGTTTCATATATTTCACACTCGCAGGTGACTGACGCCGTTTGTGAGTCAGCGACGTATCGTGACGCAACCCTGCACGATGACGTCACTCGTGAGGGCGACGGCTCGGCAGCGCTCAGTGTTCACTTGGACGTCAGTGTGGGAGGTTGTCATTTGCCGAGCTCGTTCCAGGTGTGCTATTCTTACATCGTCAGGGGCGGTCATGATGAAGGCTTTATTGCATTGGTATCAACATGAAATTATTGTGTCTTCGACATTGATTTTGGAATGACTACATAAGTTTTGTACGTATTTTGGTTCCAATTTTCCCTCTCGGGCGTAGACAACATGAAAGCACAGGCCTCCTCTTTGTGCCAGACGCACGACGTGTGAACGTCGCCGTGTTGTCGTACACACGTCTTCATTCATCGCGTGTTGTGAGCGTATTACGCGGTACTTATATACTTTGTAGTCAGTAGTGTGTACACGTACATAAAGTCGTTTTGTATCCCGAAACTCTATCGTGTGTGTTACAGTTTTATCTCGTATACCTATTTAAAAAAAATTATAATACCATATTAATACCTTGTTTTCATTCGGTGTTTTAAAAACGCTCATAAACATAAATTTATTGTAAAAAATTTCACGACGGTCTTAGAACTTTCGACCACCGGAGTGCAACACACGTGTCAGGTGTTGACAGAACAGTTGTGTCAACTTCGTAGCATCAGCTGGCTACACGCGCCTCATGTTCAGAAGTGAAGTCTGGATTTAGAATCACCGTAGAACTTGCGATCATCTTTCCGTGTACTATTCATAAAGTTTGCTGTGTAAAATTGTTGGTAAATTTATACAAAGCTGCCAGGCGCGGCATGTTCAACAGTCCTTATGTAGATCGTGCGGAGGGCAATTTCTACGGCTGTCGTAAGTTCTACAACTGTCGTGAGTTCTACAGTGTAAAAATTTTACGGTAGACGTAAGTCGTCCATTGTATGCGTAGTATAAAAGGTAATTATAATGATAATAATAATAATAATAATAATGAATGAATAATAATAATGAATAATAACGTACTTCGCGTTCGTCAGGAGTTCGTCTACTGGCGGCGCCCTCTGCCTGACATCAGTGACGACCTCCGTGCCCTCTGTGCTGAGGGAGGTGCTGCTGCTGAGGGAGGTGCTGCTGCTGAGGGAGGTGCTGCTGCTGAGGGAGGTGCTGCTGCTGAGGGAGGTGCTGCTGCTGAGGGAGCGACTACTGCTGAGGGAGGTGCTACTGCTGAGGGAGGTGCTACTGCTGAGGGAGGTGCAGCTGCTGAGGAATGTTCTCAGGATGCCTTCAGCCTACCCTCTGTCATATGTCGTCAAGATGACGTAACAAGTCCTAACATTAAGCGTTACGAACATTACGACACCGCGTTGCATTACGACCCTCGCCACCGTAAAAGTTACGACTTCACTGATCGATACTCAACCCTCGGCCGTACGACTTACGACTCCGTGGAGGAGGTGTCGGGTGGAGCTTACGACACCAGATACGTCTCGTCTTACGACAAACGTCCTAGTCTGCTTGGCTATACGCGGTGAGTGATATATATCGTTGTGGCTACGTCACGTAAATAAATAATTTATCTCTGAGGGACGGTAAATTTTCTTAAATTTACCGTCTTCTACCTTCGTCAATTCTTACCTAATCCTACATCAGGATTGTCTTACCCTTCTATTCTAATCCTACAAGGTTTACGATTGCAAAGTGCCCGGATACTTTTGTGAAGCAATGGTTTGGCATATATGTCACTAGAATATATGGATAATATAAGGCGCTAGAATAATTCTTTTTTTTTTATCCACTAGAATATAAAATATTTTTATCTACTTTTTTTTATCCACTAGCGGATGGAATAATTCGTTAATTTTTTCCGCTAAAATATGTGCCTAATATTAGCGGATGAAATATCAGGATAGTGAGCTGGTAGCTGCTTCAGCTTCATAGCTGAGTTGCGCCAATAAGCGGCTTCACTGTTAGAAAAATTACCGTTAACGGTATTACCGGCGTTTCAGTGGCCGGTCGGCACGTGAAAAGAAACACCGAGTCGCCGTTTTTATTCTAATTTAACATTATGAATCCGTAAAACATCTGATAAAAACGGCGAAACAGTTTATTTTCACTGGGATACCGGCCACTAGAACGCCAGTTCTAGTGGCCGTTAACAATGGCGTTTTTTCACCGCTTTTTCTAACAATGTTGCAGAGGGCGCCTCTGACGCTATCATATAATAAAATATTTTAACATATTACCTAATAAAATGTTTTAACATATTACCTAATAAATTGTTTTAACATATTACCTAATAAAATTTTTTAACATATTACCTAATAAAATGTTTTAACATATTACTTAATAATTTTTTTTTCATCAGGCTGGTCTCTGCGCGCCCTTTCTCACCGACGCACGTCTGGTCTTACCGTGCCTCATCCGTGCCAGACCTTTCCTGTCAAGAGGGGTCTACTGGGCTGCTGGGGGCTGACACCCGTAGTCTGCTGGGGTCTGACACTCATGGCCTGCTGGGGGCTGAGGCTCCTAGTATCACCCATCACCTTCTAAAAAATGTCCCCGACGGGTTAGGAGACCTCCCTCATGGGTGCCTCCGTCCCCTCAGTCCTTGCGCGCTGACAACTGAACAACTCCAGCGAGCTGACGACGACAACATCAACAATAAAGATAACAGCAACAACATCAACAACGATAACACCTTCGATAAAACTAACGAAATAAACGAAAACAACAACGACGACAGCTACAACACCAACAATAATAGCAACGAAAACCACAACGATGTCGCAAACATTCCATCGAAAGTTGATTTGTTGAATTTGAACAAGACAGACGGGCCCAGACGGCTGCTGTCTTCTGTCTCGGGTTTCCTGAAGAAGAAGCTCCTTTCACAAGTGACTGCCGGGGCAGTGACGCTACTGTCAGTTGCGTCACTGCCTGACTACGATGAAGAACACCGTGACGAATACCGTAATGAATACCGTGAAGAATACCGTAATGAATACCGTGACAAATACCGTGAAGAGTACCGTGATGAATACGGTGAGAAATGCCGTGAAGAATACCGTGATGTCAACGACAACAACTTAACGCTTCAAGAGTTCTTGAATATTGCGAATGAAGGTGAAGGTTCGTCGCCGAGTGAACAGTGCAGTGAATCGTGCCATGAACAGTGCAGTGAACCGTGTAGAACTTCCCAGGAGTGTTCAAAGAACACTTGTGTACAAAAAGAAAATAAATTGCTCAAGGAACGCCATTGCGAACATATTGCACAGAACAACGACGTAGAGGATATAATTAATGAAGTAAAGGATAAGAGCAACGAGGTAGAGGATAGAATCAATGATGTTAAGGACAAAAGTAACGACGTTCTGAGTAAAGCGAAAGAGATACGATATCGTAGCGCCAGTGAATCGCAAATTTCGTATCCTTCTTTCCCTTGCCATCATCAACGGTTACCATTATATCCTAGATCTTTATCCTTACCTTCGCGTTTACAGGAACATATAAACCGATCAGTTTTGAACTTAAGAGTACAAACCTTCCCATCTGTTCCGAATTCCAGGAGGCAAATCAACCCTCATCGGAGCTTAAATCGGAGTAAGAGTTTCGACTTCGAGTTTCTAAAAATCCCACCGACAGATGCGGATACTGAAGGATTAAATACCACAAGAACTACCCCCTCCAAGGACGATTTACTCCCCTCAGTTTGGGACGAGCGATCCTCGTCTCTGTGGGACCTCGTCGGTCCCTCCACGTGGAATTCATCGTCCCGACGAAGCTGTTCGTCGGCGAGTCTCGTCAGTGCTCGAAATTTGAATTTTTTTCCCTCAACATTCAGTGTCGTTGTCGCCATGGGGAACATTCAGGCTGGGGATGGGAAGAAAAATCCTAAACTCAAGGAAAAAGATCGTCTGAAAATCACTAAAGGGAAAGCTTCCTCGTCTCGGCCGAGCCTGCTCGACAGTCGAGATACCCTCGTCGGTGACGAGACCGAGGACATCTCTAATGAGCACGTCATCTCCGAGGGGCACGTCATACATGAGGGGCATGAGGAAAAAGTAGAAACTAGTACCCAGATCCAGGGGAGTGTTACGGAATCCTTTAGGAAAGCCAAAAGCAAAGAAAACAGTGAACTGGAAACAACTGTAAACCGAAACTCGTTGTCTCATAAAACTTCGAGCTCCGACTCGTTATTCACAGAAGCCCCTACTAGTTTGACAGCCTCTATCATTAAAGAAAATAAGCGGGTCAAAGATAACATACCGTCTCCCTGCGACTCAATTGAGATGAAGTTTGAAGCATCAAATAACATTAGCCTTTTAGAAGTGCTTGAACTAACGAACAACTTACCTGCTTCGTCATGTCTCCCTTCAGTAACGACATCTTGTTTGCCTTTTAGATCGACAGGGCCAAGCAAGCTTTATAATTCAGTCTCTCCCTCAAGTCACGTAGAAAACGGACCGAACCGCACAGAAAACGCGGCGTCCAAGTCACGGGAACCCGCGAGGGGGGAACTAAGTGGAGGGCGGGAGTCGCCCCCCTACCACCCGCACTACGGAAACAATCGCGGCTTCAGTTACCCTTCAGCAGTGAGTGGAGGTGTATGTGCGTCGCTCGACAGCTGTGCCAATAGCTCAACCCAACCCAGCAGCTTCGAGAGTGCCAGAGACACGTTGCTCGACGTCACTGATGTTACCTTGAGTGTTGACAACACCACTGACGTACCATTGAGTGTTGCCAACACCACTTTATTCCCCCCAAAGCCCCACGCTTTCGATGCCTCCAAGGAACTATCTTCTCGTGCGGCGGACATCAAACCCAAGCGATACCTCCCCTCCGTGCCCTCCCTCTCCCCCCCGCCCTCCCCACGCACCTCCAAAGCCCCGGATCAGGTGATCGAGGACGATCTTTATATCTACGAGATCTTCCTAGAGGCGCCGGCGTCGCAGGATCATGAAGGATCTTCAGGATACGGATCCCTAGCCCGCCCCCCGCCGCCCCCCGCCATGCCACAGGCGTCCGCAGGCCGCGGCACCGCCGCCTTCCGGGTCACCCGCCACCGCCGCGTCGACCTGCAACCTGCAGCAGGTTAGTGTAGCATGCAGCAGGTTAGTGTAACATGCAGCAGGTTAGTGTA
>NW_025935240.1:0-20888 GCF_000764305.2 Hyalella azteca | reverse complement strand
AGCCAAACTTATTTTTGTGAGTGTCTTGGTCCCACTTTTGCGGACCACTCCTAATTATGTTGCCTCATCATCGGTATATGTCTACTTTTCTCATTGTTAGGATGCATTGTTCAGAGAGCAGTTCGTTCTTTCGACAAGCATTACCCAAATGTTAATTTCTAAAGTTATACTGTGACCTAAACATCAGATGGATAGATCTTTACTGTCTCTGAACAGAGTTAAGAAAGATAAATTAGTTTGTTGTATGCATTTATAGTTCAGATGCCGGATTTGTTCATACTATGATATGTTACCAAGTTCCTATTCTTGCGTGATTACTTCCCAAGTTGTACACTTTATGTGCTTATTTTGTTTGAAGATGTTTGAGACAACTGTGCCTTTAGACGGATTGTTTTTTTAGAGTAGTTGAAGCATTGACTCAGTGTAGTCTAGTCGGTTCTGTTCTGCTTACAATGCAGTTGGGTAAAACTAAATCAGTGGCTTTCAGCAATAAGTGATATAGCACATGGAGAGTGGCTATCAGCACAGCATGCAGCAATAAGTAATATAGCATATGGAGAGTGGAGAGAGTGGAAACCAGCAAGATACCGTCGAGGTTGCGCCGCTGCGGCAGAGGCACCCAGGCAGCAATAGCATCACGCGCCATGCGCCGCAGGTAGCTGTCACTGAAGCCTTCAAACTCCGGTAGGGCCATCATTGACCTGAAGTCCATCACCGACAGCGTCGTGGCAGGGGATCTGATCATCCTGTAAACAAAATAATTCATCAATTGATAGCAGATGAACGACAAAGAGAGCCCAATGTATAAGGCAGAATTATAAGTTTAACTTGTGATACTTTTTAAAAATCTGACCAACAACATTGTATCACATCTATCAGGCCTTTTTTAGAGCATAAAGGCTTGAACATGAAATTTCTGCCTAAAAGTAAGAATCTATGAATCGAGACAAATATAGAGACGCCAAAGTTCTATAAATAGAGTACCTATGCATTATCTCTAAATAGCAACATTCTCGCAGCTGTTTTTGGTAAAAGTGGTTGCTTAGATTAAACTAGATGAAAAATTCTTGGATGAACACCATAAGATGAATTCATTTTTGTACCAACAAAAATATATATACATGTCCAATTTGGAATGAAATTAAACTTAAATTAAACAGCTGTAAATTCTTAAATGAAGAATTTACACAATAAGAAAGGTATAGAGTGCTCTTCTCATTGCAAACAAGAGCTGAACACAATAAGTGCAATCATTTACTGATGAACAACAGTTTAATCTGAGTACTTCTTCCTGATTCACGCAGTTGATAAGAAATGGATAGTCGGGTATTTTTCAAATTAATCCTTACAAAGACGCTAGAAGTGGAATTGGTTGCAAATAATGAAGAAATGTATGAAGAGTGCATTAATACAAAATGTAACCAGCAAAATAAAATTGAATATACGGTATCAAATGAGATTATCTGATCAACTAATAGTTGAATAGAAACAAAATATTAATAAATAAGTCAGATGATTGCAATATCTATCTAAATTGACAATCTGAAATATTGAAGTACAGACAATGTATTATTACCAGAGATCAAATAACAAATTAAACAAATCAATCAAAATTAAGAAAAATAAAATAAAATAAAAATATGGTACATATTAACAAAGTTAAAAAACCAAAAGACTTAACAGCCAATTGAACTTTGGAAGACCTTGTTTTGTGTAATGGCTGTCACAGAACTAGTATCATCATAGGAAGAAACTTGGTTTGAATAACTGACATTAATGATTACAATAAAAGATAGGTACATTTGTGGCAAGTAGAATTTAAGAATTAAGAGGGAAAGAGCAAGTCGAAACAGCTTTAAAAATTTTAATTGTGCTAAATTATTTTCTTACTCTTTAATGAGCATCAATTCATGATTAGATGTCCACTTTGGGAGATCCTCCGCATCTGGGTGCTTCAGTTTGTGGTGATGCATGTGCAAAGCTTGCTTTGCAAACAGGATATATGTATCGCAGCAGACTGAAGGCGTGCGTGTCTGCAAAAAAATTCTCCTGGGCAATAAAGCTTAGCACTGATATAGGTAAATCATACAATGAAATATTTTAATAACCAACTACTCCCAAATCCATCTCTAATCATATAAAAAAAAGCTTAATATTGTTTAATCAGATCCTCTAAAGAAATTTTGAATGCAATCGAACACAAAAAAACATATGTTTATAAATTTCCTCATTATTAGGCCTCCTATCCTCAATAATGGCCCTAACACAAATTCAACATTACAAAAGATTTAATGAAAACTTTATAGAATAAAACAGCAGTGAAAATAGCAGCCAGACCTTCATCTCCATTGTGAAAAGAATACAGCCAAGTATGTGAATATTTAAAGAAAATACTAGAAATTGCAATTTCCAAGTGCAATACTTTGATACGTAAAAGATATTAGCTCAGAGTTCAATATATTTTATCACACACAATAGTTTGAATTGCTCATTTTCGATTTAAATAAAATATATGCCATAGAATAAAGAGCATGGAAGTTCAATCAATCAGATGATTTAATTTAATGGCAGCACAAGGTAGCAAGGAATATTCATAACTTTCAACTATACAGGGATAATTAGAGGAGATATTTTCTTAATGGATTTTACATTACAGGATATAAGGAAATTACAAACCTATATTATTAGTATATACTGGAACAAATAGGATTCAAGTTAAGACTGAGCCTGTATTTTGAGAAATATTTCTGGATAACAAACGAGTTTACATCAAAGAAATATAGTTTTCCATTTGCTGTATCATTTAAGGATTTCAATCACTGGTCTAAGTATTTTATTTCTGTCAGATTCAGTATCACTCCTGTTTGCAATTGTTTTGGTTGCAGAGATCAGTGTACTGTCCCAGGACTAAATACCATGATAATTTCACTCACGCAGAGCTGGGCAGCGCTACTTTGAAATGTAGCGCCGCTACCGCTACATGCTCTAAATGTAGCGGGCGCTACCGCTACCGCTACATCCACTAGATTGTAACGGCCGCTACCGCTACAGTAAAATGTAGCGCGCTACATTAGCCGCTACAATGGCCAAAATTTTTAGAAATCTCTTAATATTTATTCTTCTGCTATTGGGATTTACTCATAAACATTAAATGAGAATAAAACATTTTCAAAACATATCAATTCAACTTTATTGCAATTAACCTAACCAAACTAGTACTGGTTACTGTGGTTAGACACAGTAAATAGAAGTTAGTTATTTACTTATTTTTATGTTTTACCTTCCTTACATGGATGTCTACTTTAATCTACCAATCTCAAAAAGTATCCACATATATATACAAATAAAAGACTGATTTTTTATATAGAGATTCAAGTAGACATCCATGTAGGGAAGGTGAAACATAAAAATAACTGTAAGGTAACTGAAACATGAAAAAATACCTGTAAGTGGTAACTGGTAACAACTTAAGGGGTGCGTCTACCCTAGTGTTTTTGGATTTGGCTTTTCCGGTTTTTAGTCTCATCTTAAAGCTGACATTCTGCCCTATCCAATGGTACCATTACCATCTCTGTACGTTGATTTATGCGTTCACGACAGATCATGAAAGGGAGGGGGGTGGGGGAAGTCTTTAACAAATAGAATAGGAGGAAATTCGCTGCGAGCACTTTTAATAGAGTGTCGGCTTGAGGTGCACCTTAGTTACCCGCCTGGCGTCGTATGAGGAGGTGTGCATGCAGTTGCTCCCACCATCCTTGACTGGAATCAATCTCCTATAAAGTTTAGTTTTGTATCCTTGCTACATTGAGTGCCTATTGCGATGCGCTCGGGGCTTTGTCGCGCTCTCCTGAACATTCACACTTATTGCCACGGCAAACCTATCTCCTCCTAGAGTTTTGAAGCTACAGCAATGCGACATATACCATTTGATTCGTAAAGACCATACCTATCGAGTTATCGAGCCTTTTTTAGATTTGTGCATAGTTTGGATTCAAAATGAGGGGGAGGGGGAAAATTTGAAGAAAATGAGGAAAAATGAGAAGAAAACGGAAAAATGTGTACCCCTTTTTGTCCGTTTTCTATAAATTTCACGTTTTCTATTAATTTTTCTGAAAAAATCATACAAACAAAATATTCTTGTATTTTGGTTTTACATATATGTGTGAAATTTCAGAAAGATAAGTTAGTAAATGTGGAAGTTTTTCTGGAGGGTATACCCCCCCTTAAGTAAAATCTAAAGCTTTATCTATAAATGTAGCGGTAGCGCTGTAGCGGCAAAACCTCGTATCGCTACTTAAATATGTAGCGGGCGCTACCGCTACCACTACATTGCCGTAAATGTAGTGCCGCTACCGCTACCGCTACTGAAAATGTAGCGGCCGCTACATGTAGCGCGCTACTGCCCACCTCTGAATTAATTTGTTAACATTGTCCAAAATACCCACAATTGACAGCAGTCAAGAGCATCAGTGTAACATTTAAATTGCTTTATATGCCTGTGTCAATCTTTATACCATTCTTATACCAACCTATTGCCACGCTTCAAGTAGATATTTTTTTTTTCATCTAATGGCTCTAATGAGCTGAATGGAAGAAAAACTGTTGTTTTTCAACTTCCCTGGCAATGCAGCCTAATACGTGAAACACCTTGGACATATTCATATATTGTTCTAAAAGATAACTCTACATGCAAATTAAAAAAAAAAATCATTATCCCTCCTGCCTGATTGATAGAAATGATGTTCAAAATTAAGGAGATGAAATGCTCATGAATTCTAGGTAACTTCTGTACATGAAAAATACTCACTCTAACAAAAAGGAATACTTTCTTCCAGTTAATGCCCTTGATGGAACAGGAGGAGTTTTGAGTTGACATTTTGTTCCAGGTGTACACCACTCCTTTGATGAGACGCAACAACTCTTCATCTGTCCATGGTCCATCAGCAACTGAAAACAAGTTATGGTCAGCTTAGCCACTGCCATACTGATGCTCTAAATAACTTAAATAAATTGGTGTAACAAGAAGAATAATAATTTAGACAAACACTTCTTCAATTCACATTATGTCAGGTGCTTAGAAGTTGAGAAGATCAGATTCTTGGATTGTATTTTCAAAAGATGAGCTTACAGAGCACTGTAATTCTTTCAGGAGGAGTTGAGAAGGCAACAGCACCTAAGCCACAACAAAGCTGTTTATAATGCACTAGAGCAAAAATTTCTAATAAATAAAACTGCATGTCAGCAGTTGGTTCAAAACAAACTCATCTGAAAAAGCATGCAAAATGTTTTTTGTCATTTGACTACTTATGAGACCAAATTCATTGAAATGCATTTGGCTGTAAGTGAAACCAACCATGAATTAATCTTAGCAAACTCATTTGCTACTCAACTAACAAAATATTGTGAAACCAATCAACTTTCATTGTTGAACGATTGGTAAAGTAATGATTACATGATTTTCATTCACCAGATACCGTAATGTCTATTTAGGGGAGTTTCCATTATAAAAGGACTAAATATTGTAGTTTTGCACTGGGAATGGTAGCTTTGTAAAAGCAAACAAGTCAAAATTTTACATCCTTTAGTAGCGCCTGATTCCAGCATAAGGAGCTTTTTCATCATGAAGCATTTTTCAAGGTCATGATCTATGCAAATGAAATTGGCAGTGAAGATAAATAATCAAATTCAACAATAAAGCCTCAATCTACACTCACTTCTAGGTTATAATCCTACATAAACTTTATTAATCAATGACACAAATGAGAATCAGTAAATAAAGTATATATAACATTCAATTATATTATTATAATAATGTGTTAGGTTAAATATTCTATCAAATTATATTATTCAATATACATAAGAAACAAGTATCTCACTTGGGCAGAGCTTGAAGCGATAGTTGGAAGAAAGGTACTTCCAGAGCCCTTTGTTATTTTTAGAATTCAGGATGAACTCCATAGAAAGAAGGTCCATACCATAGCGCTTGAGAAACAGGTCAATTAGGCACTGGTCTCTTTTCTTGAATTTTTGATGTCTAAACAGGCTGAACTCATTTGATACTAGTGAAAGAAGGTAAAATTTTATCTGTGGAAGCCGAAAAAATGAAACATTTTGCAATATTAAATAAGTAAAACATTTTCATAATATTCCTGATCCAAGGAGTAATTTATACTACTTCTAAATTCTTTAAAAAATTTAAGGCAGTAGTGTAATTTTTTGTAAAAATTCAAGTGAAATAAAGATTTGAATGTTTTTTTTTGCTGTTTGGAAAAATACATCAAGAAATGTTTCCTTCTGTTAAGAAGAGAACTTTTCTCATTGCCTACTTTTTAATATGAATTCTACCTGCAGGAATTGGAGGTAGAAATTACAAATTTATGTAAGTAATTTCATTGTATCTATAAACATTAAGTCCCTGAACATATTAACCTCAGGATGTTTAAAAAATATAACTCAGTAATCACTGAAGTGAGTGACAGAGAGCGCATTTTCTCGTCGACAAAAACTTGAGGTCACGGACAGACAGACGACATGGTGAGCACAATAGTGCATTTTTTCTATTAATGAGAAAATGCGCTAAAAACAGGTAATTATTCTTATTGGTAGTAATTTAAAAAAATAACCATGATTCAGGTATGATTAATAAATAAAAAAAAACAAATAAAATTAATTCCAATAAAATCACCAATAGGGCGCCAGGACATAAAACTGTAAACATAAAAAAAAATTGGGCTATCATAGACTCCAGTTTCATTATAAAATTCATAATAGTGTTCAAGCAATAGCAGCTGAGAGCAAGAAGGCAAAACTGGATGGAAATTAATGCTTAGGAAAAGGATTGCATAAGACCCACATCAGCTCTGTCTGGTACTTTTGGATTCTACTTTGTTGAGATAATATATGGATCAAATTGTGGAACAAGTCTGTGAATAAAGATTGGATTGAGTATTTTCAAATAATTAATGAGAATAAGAGTGATCATGCTATCTCAACTGGATGGAAGCTGAACATTCGTGATGTTTTTGAAATTAAATGTTGGCATCTCATGCTGGTGGTAATACAACACATATTTAAAATTATTTTAGTTAGAAGCTAGTTTGTGAGCAAGGTTTAATAATACAATATTATTACACATACCTGATGCAAACTTCGGTTTAATCCTTTCCTCATGTATGTTAGAAACTGTTTTTTTTGGCGTACTGAGATGAAGTAAGCCTTTTCCACTACAAACGAGTCAGGACTGCCTTCCAAAATGCAGGTGCGGTAGTTTATCAGGGGGCGCATGTCATAAAATTCATGCTCCTGCACAAAAATTAAACACAGTGAACTCAATTTAAAGAAGATTAGAATTATTTGCAGAAAATTGAAAGACTATCTGCCATTAAAACTACAATGCAGGATATACTTGAGTTTTATATATGGTACATTGAATATATACTATATATTCGAGTTTTGGTCTTTGGCATTACCAGACAGTGATTAGAAATTTAGAAAAAAACGTATAGGTTATGTCCTCTGCAATTAGGGTGTACTTGAAAACTGGACACAAAAATCAATGAACTCCAATACTGGAATTCTGAAAATGCTAACCTCATTAGGTTAGGGTTAGAGTTAGGGTTAGGAGTGTAAAAAACACTTCTTTCCATTGCTAGATACCTATCTACAGTGGTCAAGTCCAGCCATGTCACATTCTTTTCACAGATTTTTTACTCTGTAAAGAGGTCAGAGTAAAAAAATCATAGTTCAGATAAGTGTAATCTATATTAATGTATTCTATTTATATACATATATATAAGAATTTTGAACAATTATTAGACAAAATTGGTAACATTACCGGACAGGGGGTATAAAACCGGACAAAATCGAGTCTGGTAATTAACTCTGCAATTAGTTTGTACTTAAAAACCAGACACGAAAATAAATGAACTACATTACCGGACACCAAAAAAATGCCAACCTTGTTAGTTTAGGGTTAGAGTTAGGGTTAGGTGTGTCTAAAACCCTTCTTTAGGTTTCTAGAGACCGTTTTACTGAGGTTAGGTCCAGCCAGGTCAAGTTTTTTTTAATGTAGTCTATAAATTTTCTTGCAATAAAGAAGGTTGTAGACTTCTTCCTAATATGGACTACATCGGGCTCACAACCACGACTCTAAGCCGACGTCTAACCTGCCACCTTCAGTCCGGAGGACCAAGAAATCACTTGAGGGAGGCCTACAACAAGACTATCACTTGCCCAATGCTGGAAGAATGCACCAGTATTGTTGTGCAATGCCCCGATCCTATACGACTGGCGATAGCTGAGGCCCTCATCATTAAGGAGAGGACTCCAGCTATCAACCTTCAAACCACCGGCTCCGTCAGAACTTTGAGATTGTTTTCAGAGTAGTTTTTTGCGAATGTAAAATCTTCCCGTAGGTAGTATCACGTTAACGAAATTTTAGCATTATTTGAATGGTATCCAATTTACTTGATTTCGTACATATGTCAACCCAAATTTCGTTACTCACTGCGTCTTTAACTTGAAAATGAATGTTGTACATTCGAAACGTCGTTCAATATTAAAAATGTCTATCGGTAATTTAATTTTCAATCTTCCAACACCTATACGAAGAATTAAGTACGACTTATTGAAAAAACTAAAAAGAAGCTAATAAATAAAACTAATTCTCTGGTCTTTAACAAAACTTGCTTAAGAGAAGAAATTCTGCCAGCCTATACTAACATAGAAATGAATCTACGATTCGTAAAAATAAATACGTTCAGACCAAACAGATTCCCAATATTAAAACTCTACTCCGTCCTCAACCAATCACCAGACACAAAACGCAAATAGGATCTCCACATACAATTGAGCTTACGTATACTACACCAATTTAATATTATTTTTTCCGCGGTGTAACCCTTCGAGTTGCGTCCATGTCTACTGATTATATGATTTACCCGTTCTACTTCATGGATGACATACTTATGAACATATATCCATGAATGTTTGGATCAATGCTGGCTACACGCATGTGAGATTGAAATGCCTAGGAGGTCTATGTAGATGAATTGATTTTTTAGCCCGATAGATTATTTTTTCCAGATCTGTGCTACATTGCATTACTGAAAACTCATTTGTCAATATCAATCACACCGGGTCATTGCGACTATGCCGGTTTTCCTAAGTTTGTTCAGTAAACAATACATAAAGTAAATGCTCGGGAGAGAGTCGAGAGTTCACTAAATCTCTCAACGCGCTTTTCTCCATGTACAAATATTTTCAATTATTCAAGTTTGAATATTTTGTCATTATATACATGTGTGTTGACTGACGACGAGAACCAAAGTGACGTTATAGTAGCAAATATCATAGTCTGTGCTATTATATCTCATTGTTTGTTCAGTAATCGCTGACATATTACAAAAATAACAGTCTACTGTAAAAGTAAAGCCGTTAGTAATAGTTATAATTTTCAAATTATAGCATACGTGACGATGATGTTGATGGAACCAGAACAAACAGGACTCTATATCAAGAGCAAACATTTTTTAGGCCTACAGAGGCAAGTAGATCAGATTCAACAACAAATGCAACAACTGTTGAAACTGCACGAACAACAGCAGAAATCACAGCAACAAATGCAACAGCTGCAAAGCCAGAGACACCTGGCAGTGCAGTGTTACAGCAACTAAGGACGCAAGGAAGGGAAGAGTTAGCATCATGATAGCAAATATAGAGGGGCTCTTCCCAAGAAGAAAACGCCACAAGATCGGCGTACTTAAAGAAATTGCTGAGACAGAAGGAATAATCATGCTTGCCTTAACCGAGTCACACCTAAGAGAAGATATCCAAGATGGAGAAATCGAGATTATAATATTATATATAATATATAATAAGCAAAAAATGACATTTTGATTTAATGCAATGTTTTGAATAAACAATATTCATTATCAAGCAGGTGAAGATTTTACAACACTTGAAATTGAAATTTTGGAAATGACAGTATTGTGTACAAATTAAGGGAATTGTGAATACAGTTTTAAATCTAAGCTTAATATTACTCTGAATATAATTTCAGCATATGGATGAATCCTGTAGTTTGGAGTTTGATAGCTGGAGACTTGCTCGTGATAATGAGGGCCTCTGGCATCACAAGTCTCAAAGCATCAGAGAATCGCATGACTATGCTGGTGCAGGCCTCCAATGTTGCTTGGGTGATGATCTCATTGTGAGCCTCCTGCATGTGGTTCATAGGTCCTCCAGATTGTAGATGGCATGTGAGTTGGTGGCTTGAGGTCTTGCTAGTAAGACCAAAGTAGTTCATTTTATGATAAAGTCTATTAGTCTACAAACTTTTTTATTACATGAAAATTCATATACAACATTAGTTTCTTGAAGCAGTCCAGATTTTTACAGGGATTATTATTCATGACAAGGTTTTTAATTTTCTTATTATTTTTGTTGGAGAAGTAACTTGCAAAATTATAGGCCTTGGGGTAGTCTTTTTTGTGGGTTTTAATGTTTCGTAGAGGTAGCCTGGAGAATAGCTCCCAACAATCGGGTAAGTCTTTTAGATACTATTGCAGAATTTGTTGTGTTGATTAATTTATTTGCTCTCCTCTGAAGTTGTTCTGTTGGATCTCTTCTCTTCTACCAAAAGCAGATGAACAGAGGCTACAATTAGATGAACGATTCCTACAGTGAATCATCCATAATAATTTCAGGAGCACAGCAGGTAATGAATAAATAAAACGTATGCTCTATAAAAACTCTGGACTGCTTCCAAGAAACTAATGTTGTTTATAAATTTTCATGTAATATAAAAGGTTGTAGACTTCTTTGAAATATAAACTACATCAAATAATCTAACTAGCATGATCTTAAGCCGCCAACTCAGATGCCATCTACAATCTGGAGGAACAACACACAACACCCATGCCACTACCTACACCCATGCCACTACTAGCCCCCGATCTCTGCCACGTCTTTGTTGTGGGGGTACCCTGGCCTGCGCGTCGGCCGGATGCCCGGCTTACTCGTGGGTCAGGCCAAACGGCAGAGGCCCCCCCGCCCGGATCGCTACCGGACGGAGGCTCCTTCATCATTTTTTCCCCTAAGGGCAGGGGAACCTCAGCCTCCCCTTCCCCCTACCCACACCTTTGGCCGCCTATCTTTCCTGGGACACCTTATGTCCTCCTCTCCTCCCATCTTTTCTTCCTCTTTGTCCTTCTTCTCCTGACCCGGGGTATCCATCCCAACCCTGGCCCGCACCCCTGCTCAGTCTGCTCCCTCCCGGTCACATGGCGGGGTTGCTCGTTCTTGTGCTCCATGTGCGACGCCTGGTGCCACAAGCGGTGCTCTGGCCTTCGCTCCGTTCACCTCTACTCCGCCGACTGGATCTGCCCTACGTGCAGTCGGCCTGACCTGAGCCCACCCAGACCCCGAAAACCCCTCGCCCCCCCAACCTCCCCCCGTGCTTGCCTCCACTCGCCTCTGCGTCCCCCAGTTTAACTGCAATGGGATCCAATCCAGCGCAGTTGAACTGGCTGCCTTCCTCGCACAGCACAATGTTGCAATTGCCTGCGTCCAGGAGACGAAGCTATCAGCGGCCTCCCGCCCGCCCTCCTTCCCTGGATACGCGCTGGTGCGTAGGGACCGTCCCGGTGGCCACGGTGGCGGTCTCCTAATCCTGATACGTCACGACATCCCGTATAACGGGCGTGATATCTCTCCCCTCCTGCGTGGCGACGCCACCATGGAGGCCATAGCCATCTCCACTCCGCTCAATGGCTCCCCTCTCTGTATCATTAATATATACATCCCTTCAGCCACCCCGGGTCCCTCTGCCCCCCATCCCTCCCTCCCCATCTGCCCCAGCCACCATCCCTCTGCACCCCGGGATATTCCCCGGACCTCTCTGACATTGTCACCACCCCGGACAAATGTCTGAGGACAAAAAAATATGGCTACATATCTAAGTAAAGAATAGGCATAAGGGATACAAAATTCAGGGTTGGCATTATAGGTCTCCACATTGACAGTGTCTCATTCAATTCCCAGCCCAGTTAGTAGCAGTAGCCATGCCCTAAACTGAGCCTCACATGAGTTTGTATAAGTTAATGAAGATCCAGCCCAGGCAGCACAGCCTGGGTTTATTAAGAACAAGTTGGTAAAGCAAGTGATGACTAAAGTTGCTGCTATGCAGTGTACAGAAAATAAAACAGAACTCCTGCGGGCTTTACCGTCAAACGGGGTAAAAAGGGACAACAACATTTCATATGAATGAAATGAAACATTTCATAAACAAGTTTGGGCTCATTTTAAAGGTCTCTGCAAGTGCTATCGTATGGCACCTCCAAAAAAATTCCATATGCTATTTGTAAGGTGCTAGACGCAATATAAAAGGCTCCTGAATTAATCTGGAAATGGGGTAAAAAGGGACACCTGATCAAGAATAGAAACTTATTTACAGGCAAGTAGTAACATTATTTACAGAAGCAACCTTGATACACGAAATTGAGAACACATACGATTCCTAACAATATACTAGTCCTAACCAGCTGCATAGACTGGTACTGCTTATTTACAAGTGCGCATTCATAATAATGCTGATAAAAAAGTGAATATGCTGACAGCGTTAGTATCCTCAGCAGTCCCAACAGCCAATGTCTGCATGGGGATTCAGTTGGTGCAGAAACTCCCAGCAACTGTGTGCACATGAAAAATGAAATTAGTATAATGCATCATAAACATTGTATCAATTGATCAACTACAGCTCACAAAATTGAGGATGTATATTTCAATATCATGTTCAGGGATGTAATTTGCTGAGTGCAGATCAGGGAACATCATGTTTCAAAATAAATTGATATTTATTTATGTTAATAAATGTTAGTGATTAGCTTATTTTAAACTAAACTAAACTAATTAAACTAAACTAAATTGCCCAAGTTAGTAGCTAGTGGATGCCTTACCTTGTGCCAAATACAAGAACCAAGACTCTAGGTGTGGGTCTAGACTGGGCAGCTCAAACTGGAGCCTCTTTTGGCTAAATATGGCTAGTACAAACAATATTTAATGCAAATGAGCAAACAAGATGGATCTCTTACTAACAGGGCTCAGAAGGAGGCAATATCTGCATATCTGATGGAGACAAATAGAGGTGCCCTTTACATAGGCAGTCATTACAGTATTAAATTGATCTGCTCAGAGAAACCTCAGTTTGAAACTCATGGATGCGTTTGTTGAAGATTTGATATTAAGTTAGTTCCACTGAGTGTTATTTGTAGTTAGTATACTCACAATTGTTAGAGATTACAGGCAGATGTTTAATAGTACATCTGAGCAACATTTAGATAGGTAAAAACATACTAGGTCCCATTTATTAAGACTACATTTGCTTCAGGACATTAAATTTCTATAAGGTAATCAGTGGTGGCCTTGATTATCTTCACCTGTCCTGCAGGTGAGAAAGGGCCTCCTCCTAGCAAGTTCTTTACAGATAGATCAATGTTCAGCATGGTTAGTGTGTTAGATATATTAGAATGGGTCTGAGCATAAAGATGGCAGTGAAGCAGCAAGTGATCTATTGTTTCTACATGCTGGCCACAGTTGCACATAGGGCTATCAATCATTCTAAACCTAGCCAAGCATACTCTCACTCCAGCATGATCCATCTGAAGTCTAGCAAATGCATTCTCTACAAGTCTATTTTGATTCAGTGCCCAAGGCCAATTGCCTAGTTTAACTTTGATTTGGCAGACGAAAAGGCCCTTCCCCGAAGCTTCAGTGATATTAACCCATTCCTGCTGCCACTACCTTCAAGTGGGGTAATAAGGGATGGGCGGGGTAAATCGGGACAATACTCCAGGAAATTAAATTGGCAACACTCATGACAATGCTTTGGAACATGGGAAATATTTTAAAGTAATTTAACCACTCATGGCCATCATGCCAATTAAGACAATAACATGCTTGAAGCATTAATTAGTGGAACAGAAAACGGAATCATAGTTAATGAAGGTACAATGAACGAATCAAGATTTTAAGGTTAAAACTCTGAACTTAATGACTGTAGATACTTAACTGAACAATAATATAACTTGACTAAAAATGTTAATGAATCATATCGGCACTTTAGAAACGCATCAAAAACATGGGACAGAATAGCTGGTATAGACTAAATAAACACATAATACAAGCACATCACAAAATGCACATTCAGAAAACCTTTCAATGACAACAGTTAAATTAAGAACCAAAAACCTCTATTGAAAATTGTGAAAATGAAGCTTAAGTAAGAAAGACTTAAACAAGACAGTGACACTCAGACACTTAGCATCATCTTACCATTAGCCTGAAGGGACAACAACAGCAGTCAACTCACCTAGGCAATAGTCCTTCTAACAAGCAATAATAGCCTTCTGACTTCCCAATTGATCAGACAAATTACCACAGCTTCACATCAAGGCAATGACACTGGTAATGGAAAATAAATTGAAGCTGGAACAAGATAAGAGAAACATGGCAATGTTAATAATGAATACATCAGATATAGGTTAAACCAGCTAAATGGGAGAAGGCAGTAAGGGATGTGCTAAAACCTAGCTTAATTATGCTCCCTGCAGCAACGTATCCTTTCACTATTCTGATTGGAGCTCGGCAATTGAAATGATTTCTGCTATGAATACATGTTGTGGTTTAATATGGACAGGCAAATAAAAATGGAAAAAATCTTGACAGGCAAATAAAAATGGAAAAACACATTTTTTCAAAAATTGTGTTCTATGATGGTTTGGAGGAGGCCATACTACCTAGCTGTAGCTGGTGACATTGGCTGACTGGACAGACTTTGATTTGCCTCCAGCTCAATCACAGAATCAGATTCATCGATCTTGCCTTAAGCGATCTCCTTCAACAAAAAGTTTGGAAAGAAATATCAAGAACATTTTAAAATACAACAATATTTAAGTTGGAAACAATAGAATAGTTTGATCTTCAAAAAAGGACTCGAAATATCCATGTGTATCCTTTCTAAATAATGTTAAACAAGCCCAAGTGTTTGATAACAATTCAGGAAACTGCGCAATTGTGAAGATTTCCTGGAGGCAAAGCACAAAATTTTACTAAAGGCAGAGATAATCTAATACTAGCTTTAGTATTATTAGGAATATCTTACCAGGACTCCACTCCACTGTCTACTAATTGGCCGACAAATCTAGACACTGCGTCCCTACACCCTATGCGCGCCATGGCGCCTGAACTCGTTCCGATTGCGTAATAAACTCGACTCCTACTCGTATGGTTACCATAAAGTGCCATTGAAGCCTTAGTTAAGACTTAAGGGTAACATTTTTTACTCAATACTCAGCCATGCATACATTGACAGGTTTGCGGTGTTTGTCAGACCACTAATTAACTGCCATGTCAGTTAGTCAGACAAATTTTGCTAAATCTGCAATTAACTCAATTCAACTGGTAACTGTCTATGGCCCTATTAGCAATAGAGGGCTAACTTGTCATTCTTCAACCCATGTTTTTGAAATGATTCGTATCGTAATCAAAAAACTTGTTTTGTCTTAAATAATTAAGACAAATCTTGTCTTGTCTCGTTATGTCTCGTTTCAAATCTGTCTGTATTGTCCCGGTTCATTATTTACTGGGACACAAGTTTTAAAGTCCGGGATAGAAGTCTTGACTCGGTTCATATGTTTATTCCGGGACAAATTTTACCCTCTGTCCCGTTGTTTTTTTCCCGGAATATTTTCGTCTTGTTTCGTCTGTCCCGGTTCATTTCGAGAAAATTATTTCAAGATGCAGGAGTCTAAAGCAGTGACATTTAAATTTTGAAGAGAAGTGAGTGACCGAGTCTCACCACGGTTAGTCAGGTCGATAAGATGGGTGTGCATGACGCTCTTATCCACTAGCGGAAGCGTGGGAAAATGGAAATTTGGCAAGTAACGTATTTAAATTATTTAAATAAATTGTTTTATACTTTTTTGTCACATGAAACAGTCTGTATTTTGGAGTTATCTTATAAATGTATAATTTAAAATTTCAATTGGCTTTAAACAGTTTAATAATCACCTAAATATTTTTAATATTGCCATGTGACTTGGCTGGGGAAGATTGGTCATATAAAAAAAATGGCTGAATGGCTGCCCACCATTCAGCCGCCGGGCTGGCGTGGCGGCCTGCTGGACATGGTGCAATTCTGTAGGTTATTTGAAAGAACCTGGTCTTATGCCATGGTCAGGAAAATGTCAAGTGCACGGGAATTTGAATTGTCCTTTAACAAACCTGCGCGCTGCGCCATACTATGCTGGTAAAAAAAAAATTTGCCATGCGCCGTACTCCAACAAGGCTAAAATAGTTTAAACATGGACACGCGACAACGCTATCAGCCTATCACACACCGTACACACAAACGTATATCCGCATTGTGCTGCGGTTGGATATAAAGATTCTTTCATAGATCATAATTCAAGCAAACATCAATCACAGAACTAAAGAAGGCGACATCACTTGAGATCTGCCATTGGTGCCTTCCAATGATTGACTGGTTGCCGCAAGTAGGGTACAAACCTGTATGTCAATGTCAGGATCAATGTCAGGACTACTTTCCCGACATCCTCCCGGCTGGCGAAATAGACACGATCAATACCTAATAACAATGCGCATAAATGAACTATACAAATTAGGTCAATACGGCATAACTACAGAGCGTAATTAACTATGTGATACAAAATATGAATATATATATATTTGCAAGATAAGTCAATGGTCTGTCGTTCATTTTTGCTTCATTTGAGCAATTATGGTTTCCCAATCATGGTGCGCTATGTTATGTCATGTATACTTTGAATGTGCAAAATTATCATATGACAATTGTTACATAGGTTATCATAGCACAAATCGCAATAGAGTATCAAGATTGCAGTTCTGCCACCACCCTTCATTGAATTATCCCACCTTTTTTCTAAAATTCAATAATCTCTCTTCCAGCATAGTTTGTGAAATTCATTAGCTGCATAAATTACTCTCTGCTGTGGTGTTCAAGTTCCGGTTGACATGACATCCATTTGCTTGTTTGATGCTAATTTTGTAAAGGTTGCTACAGATAAATTAATCATTGCCATTCCCATGTTCAACCCTCAATTTAATGTACCTAATGATATTGAATGGCATTATTCATACAAATCTTTATCTATTAAACTTTTAAATTTTAAGATCTGATGGAAGCAGCGAGCGTCCTTAATAATACAAGGATGTATATAAAAACCATTAATGATCTAGAAGCGGGCTTCACAAAAAAAAAAACATTTCAACATGGCTTTAAATAAATAGAGATCATTACTTGTAGTTTAATAAACATGAAGTTTCCCTATTAAAAAGTTATATTTTGTTGGTCATTAAAGTTTATATCAACTACATGAGTCGAACTAACAATAATAAAATGTAAGACATGTCCAGGTTAATTCTGACTCTTCTGCTTGTCGGATACGGAATGTACGGTAATCGTAAACTGTGGCTATTATACATATGAAATGTAAACAGACGGTGTTCAGTGTTGCCATATGACTTTGGATAAAATTTCTTCTAAAATAAAGTTCTAGATTTCTCATTCACCAAATTTCTGTATCAAGAAAAATCATATATTATTGAAGGACAATTAAAGGCATACTGTACTGAGTATTACGTCTGTTCCTCCACAAACTGCTCTTGCGCGACGTAGAATTGATGGCTGGGATTGCGCGAACACATGTGCGAAGAGAAACAATTTTGATTACATTGCGCCAACATGCACAAACCTATGGCTTCATAAAACTCAATATGTGGGGGAAAATTCCCCAAAAACATGCATCATCCTGAGTGTGGGTCTTATGACATTTTGAACCAACCACGCTTCTTTATGGACCGAGCACCCCACCGCCAGTGTGGAATTCCAGAGGGGTAATATATCAACTGGTGGACATAGCAAAACGGAAAGAAGCATGACCTAAAAATCTGGAACGGCCAGCACACCTCTACTTTCAGTCCATCATCATCACTGACAAGTCTCTGCAAGCTGCCACAGCTGTTTCATTGGAAATAAAACAGAGCTTACATCATCACAGTGACAAGGATCCAATCAATGCTTGAACACGTCCAATGTCACAGTCACATGAATCCAATCATCGCTTGAACGCGTCCAACGTCACTTTCACATGAATCCAATCATTGCTAGAACATGTGCAACGCCAGTCACAAGAATCCAATTACCATCAGAATGTGTGCAACGTCACAGCCACTGGGATCCAATCAGCATTAGAAAGCTAGAATGGACTGCCCCAAATGCACACATTGTTAACGCACTAATGCTAATTTAATGTGTAATGCTACACTTCTTATTTCAAGTGCNGTTTCTAGTACATTCTGGAATGTTCTGGTGTGAAATATTAGTCAAAAGTTGTTTTGTACGAATACTTTTTTCACCCGAAGAAGTTAACATGTTGCATTAATTTTTGTTGCCTTGAGATTTAATTTCTATTGATGCTATTTTTTAATACAATGCGCCTCTATACATAATATAAATCACTTCTCCTGTTCAGTTTGTGTACTTACATACATTAAAATACGATTTTCAAGTGTACGAATATTTATTTCCCCCCACTGTATTTATGCATTACATGTAGTATCAATCGTGTGCAACAAAGCTGGCGGGAAAGCTTTTGGCTCAGCCTGGTTAGTTGACTTAGTTCTCATTACGCAACCAGAACAAGTGGATGTGTTAACTATGATGCAGATGAAGCTCCCGCCCACGCTGACCAGTGGACACTTCAGTTTTATACTCCTTAGGTTTTATTCATACACTTCGAGACTTATTGAGTGAAAACTTTATGTGATATATTGTGAGCCGTCTAAAGTTCTAATAATGTATAAATTATGAGGTTCACAGAATCTAAAGGTTTGATTGCTAAATTTCCCAAGTACGCTACCGGTAGTCTAGGCAGTCAACTGAGTCAAGAGTCATGTCGATGTTGTTGTTGTGCATTGCCTCTTCTTCGATAAGTTTTGCCTCTTCTTCGATAAGTTTCTCCGATTGCTGCTGAGTTTATCCTGATTTTGAAAGCTGACATAACAAATAGGTGCAATGTTTTTTATATTTAATTTGCAACCATTATATCAATTATCAAGAGTAAATAGTATAAGCCATATTTAGTTCTTGCCAATGAGCTGTTAGTTTACTTTGAGTAAGGACTAAGGAGAGTGGAGAAAATGAGAGACTCTTTATTGCCATTCATTACTCCCTAACAGCAGTCATTATTTAATTCAAGCATTCATGTTTAGCTTTGTTTAATATATTTGCTAAAGATGATCGCTTAAAATGAAAGAAAACGCAACTTATAGGACTAGTTTTAACATGTTGATAGGAATAGGAGTCTGCGACTGCATAGAGTTGGACTAGGAGTTGACTTCATAAGGACGCGCCGTACGGCGCATAAATGTTAAACTGTTCAACTAATATGATACAAAGGCATAGATTGCATGCAGTTGGGTCCGCGTTCGTTTGAGCTGGTTGGGAGTCGGATGCTAGCGTATCTTCCAAATCAGCTTCAGGTATGATTTTCAGAAATAATGTAAAGAATTAAAGAGTAAATTAATTATGACCGTAGAAGAAAATAATTTTGTGTGCTCTGAATCAACTGGTCAAACTCTGAAGAACTAATACATCAAGTGCTCTTAATCAACTCGTATATAGGCGACTTTTGCATTCGAGTATATCGGCAAGATCTAATGGAACTTTTTTCAGAATCAAGAGTACATCCTTCACCAGCTGCAACGCTGTGAGGCCTCCTCAAGATCTCCTTTGCTCACCGGAGAGTGACGAGTCTCTACTTGCGACCTTGGAAACGTTCATGCCGGGCACAACGCTTATGCAGCCTTCCCAGATCTCCCTTGCTCATCAGTGACTGTGAGTGACGAGTCTCTACTGGTGTCAGTAGCGACCTTGTAACTTTTACCAAGCACAACGTGTGCTCCTCTTTCAGTAGATTCCTCTTGCTTATCCATGAGTGACACGCACAATCAACAATCTTGGGATCTTCTCTGTGTTGCCTGACGTAACGTTCATATCGATTGCCAAGGCCAATTTCTGACAACCCACAAACCTGTTTCTAGTTGCCTGGAATTTTTCAAGGCGGAACACTTTTTTTTAAGTGAACCTCTAATCTTAGATTTCCACTCTGCCCACCGCACAACATACATTCCCAGGCAAAAGCTTATTTACTTCTGAAGAAAGGGGCGGTTTCACTGTCAGCTCAGCTGATAGCTGCACTGGGCGTGGGTGGGCCTTATTTGAATTTGAATGCATGCATAGATTTGAAATCCTATCCCATATTATATGAGTCCTAAAGAGCCTAAATTTTTAATATGTATATAAAAAATTTACATTTCTGCATGGATTATAATGCTGTTACCATTAAAAAACTTTGAATTATCTCTGATGCAAGAAATACTTGCTTAAACAATTTTATTTTCAATAAAAGCAACTGGATGCAAGCCTCGGTCTGCAAAAACAAAGATAACTTGCAACAACAGTAATTTCAATTGATGTTCATTTCTAAATTAAAATTTATTTAGCCAGTATTTCTTGCATCAGAGATACTTTTAACTTTTCAAGTATTTCAATGTTAACAGCATTAAAATCCATGCAGAAACATAAACATTTAAAAGGTTTTAGGCTAAAATTTATGCTCCTAGTCCAAAGAACTGAAACTGATTTCAAATCAAAAATGACCAATGAATCGCGCTTTCTGGCATCTTCTGTCACAGCTAATTGCAGTTGCAGTGCATTTTTACTAAGGGATAGCCCAAGTTGCCAATACGTATTTAATGTAGTCTTTGGTAGGTACAAAACTTACAAA